>NC_079462.1:21843150-22146180 GCF_026250575.1 Diorhabda carinulata | reverse complement strand
AGATCAAATAACAGGTTCAACAACAAAATTGGCCCCAGTCACGGAAGAAACCTCTAGTCCAAAGAATTCTATTGAAAATATTTCAAATGCAATAAAGGAGGAAGAGAAATTATTCAAAACTATAGAAAAGAGTTGTGTAGAGGATATTATAAAACAAGTTGTAGAAAAAGAAAAACTTGTTGATAAAAATTCAAAACGTGTAACTGTTGACGAAGAAGATGGATTGAATGAAAGTAAGTTAAAAGAGGTTTCAGAGGAAGATTCAGATAATAAAATTGTAGATGAATCAATTGAAATGAAAATAAACGAAGAAAGTAAACCAGCGATAATAGATACTGGTGTACAGAATGTAGAGAATATGAAGATCATTTCTATGGAATCTGATGAAATTTTAGATTTAGAGGAAGCCGAGATAGATGACGATGACGATGAAAAAAAAGGAGAAGAACTAAAATCTGTATTGAAAAGTCCTAGCTCTCCCATCATGAAGAAGAGGGTTTCATTCAAGAGAAAAGTGAAGAGTAAAAACGGTAGTTATGAAGATATAAAAATACCAGAGACAGAAGAAAAGGAGAAGGAAATTGAGAAATTCCCATCAATGCCGACAGAAGAAGAAGATGTTTACATGGAGGAGAAAACAGTTAGAGATATCTCTAATGAAGAAAAACGCAATAGATGGTCTAAAATAAGGTTAGTTATTTTGTTTATTGCTTAAAGTATGAGATATGAATGGGATCAAATTACATTGATAAGCAATATTTTATGTGTTTTTCATGCCCCTATTTATCAAACAAACCTATTAATATGAATATAAATGGAAATTACTGATTGATTCTTTCTTCGCTATTTTGGGCTTATATTTTTCACTTATGCCTATTCATGCTTTCTTCTTCTACCCTATATTTATAATGTTTTTTAATTTATGTTCTATTTGTGTTTTGATGGTGTTTCACCTATTTGCGTTATTTCATCAGATGAAACTTCTATTCTCTAATCGCGCTTAAAACAACAAACGAGAGCAAATCCCAATTAGAAAAACTTAAGCAAGTTATGCTCACTGATTTGTCAACGCGTCCATGGCTCAAAATTAAAATAATATTATCTGATAAACAATTTTACTTTATTTTTTCATACTCTTTATTACATTGAAACTGGTTGCCGCTACTCGATGTCAATGAACGACGAACTCCCTTATTCTGAAAATATCTTAGCTACATCTATAATTTTTACAAGGTTTTCCATTAAACAGAAAACAAATCGAGCAAAATTTCTGGGTCGTAGATATTCACGCTAAATTTTCTATATATAAAAGTCCTGAAGGTTGCAGTTTTATAAATAGTTGGTGTTATACTGAGCTGAAAAAAAATGGTCAGCCGCTTGGTGGACGAGGGACTAGCTTCGGCTGCTCCCTAATACGTAAAAAAAGTTATACTACTTTGGATAAAATTTAACTAAGTGATTGTTTTAATGATTGAAAATATGAAAATAACAATCATCTGCATGTGTTGCAATGAGAATAGTGTTAGCCTGCGTCAAAAGGTTTTCAAGCAATACGCGGTACCTTTCAGATTCCAGCTGACGCAGTTCTGCTACTTGCAAACTTAAATAATAAAAAACCATCTTGTCAAATCAAAGTGTTATAAGTGATATCCATAATCCAAAGGATTGAAAAGCTTGATGATGATGATGATCTTGTCAAATTCTATTCGGCGCAAAGAGGGAGAATGATAAACTGAAGAAGTACCAAAAATAAGGTTTTCAAATTTTTCACAAAGAGAAAATATTGTTTATTGTTCTTAATTTATATATGTTTAAAAATTTACACTGACCTGTATTTGTTAAAAAAGTGTCAATTTTTTTCTATATAAGTTTGAAGACGTTGTTACCAAAATTTCTTCGAAATCTCATGTGTGAGCGACGAGGGGTTGATCGTTGTCGTGAAGAAGTACCACTCCCTCTGTCAGTCATGCTCTCCGACGACACTGGATTGCTCACTAGTGCTCTGTCAATGCTTTACGATATCTGTTCGAGTTTATTGTTGCCCCAGGTTGCATTGAATCGATGTGGAATATTCCCAAAACACATTCATCATAACCTAATGTTTCTGTTGAAGTTCTTTCGAATATGCCATGGGAAGCTTCAGGAATGCGCTCAATACACAGTTTATGGACTTTAACCTTTCGATCTTTGAGCCTCTCAATGTTGAACTTCTGGACAATCGCACTCGAAACTAATGAGCGGTCTTACACTCCGTTATTCTTCACCATAAATTTCAGTCAATTGTCGATGAATAATCACGGGAAGTAACTTCCTTACATCGAAAAAACTAATTACTGCTGGAGCCTCGTACTTGAAGGGGCAGTGACCAATACTTCTTTCTATGATGGCTGCCAAGCGAATACTAAGCAATGTAGCTAATCTTGGATGGGGGAACCACCACCTACGGCGCTGTTCCTCGTTGGTGTTCCTAAATGGAAACCTTACTTTTGCTACAATCTTTATAGTATAGGGTACGAAAAAAAAATTGCTTGTGTTATTCAATTAGGAATTACACATATTTCTACAACACGAGTGGTTTCATTTATCAGAATTGGTAATAGCGATAACTCGGGAAGAAACACTACCATGAGAAAGCACGCTATATAGTTAATTTCTTTTAGCACGGTAATTATAATTAATAGTATTATTACTACAGTTGTTAAAGATGTTCCTCACTCGTCATATTATAGTATAGTATTTTCTGTAGTACTTGTACTTGTAATCTTATCAACATTTTAAATAGTACAATAATTATTCTTGTTAAACATTTCCACATTGTTCCTTTTTCGTTCTAGTTAATGTTATTTATGTTGTCTTCGATCTAACCTTCGGCAGCTGCGCTTGATTTTCATCCTCATAGTTTTGTTGCTCACGAAATGTATGAACCGTATAAAGTTCAAGATTTTTCAGTTTTAGAAACATACAAGGTCATCTTACATATATTTTCAGCTTTCCATTATATTTACTTTGCACAAATAAATATTCAAATTATTCTGTTCTATTTGACCATCCCCAATTCTATAATAAAAAGCTGGTATAAAATTGCTGCTCTTATCCCAAAAAAACAATGTCTAAGCTCGATAAATCGATAGATCTGGCAGGAAATTCTATTATGTGGTTTTTTCATCTTCCATGTAAAGCTTCATCTGAGGAAGCTCGATTTCAATTTCAAACGACTGCAACCTGCAAACTTTGGAGTAATGATACGTCCTGCAAATACCTGATAAATTTATTTAAATGATCTGACTTATTTGAAAAAACTTTTATTGAACATTTTTTCTGTAAACGTAACAAAAATCGCAAGACTGTTAGCATGTAAATCACTGTGTATATGAATCAAATAATTATGTATATGAACATACAAGTTCAAGGTTATGAACGATATCACTTTTCTAATCCTTCTCTGATGTATAGTCATTGGATCTCCTCCTCTGTTACATAGTAATTGTAGTATAATCCTCTAAAATCTTATACAGGAAATAGTAAAAATGAATGAATTTCAACTATACACAAGGCAACGATACAACATAGTAGTTTATGAAGGGGATTCGACAATATCTCAAAAGTTTGATAAATCTTACATTCCTTTAACCTAAACATCCACATTTTATCGACATATCTACAATACACATTTTTATCGTTCATGACTCAATTAAACTGAGGCTGTTCAAAAATTTTGTTGTTAAAGAAATGGATATTGAGAAAACTTTAACTTCAAGTTTATATTAGGAAACGAAAGTCCCACTGGTTTATGTTTACTCAAATCGTCAGATTATTGAAATGGTAACATTTTAATTATCTACTGTACTTTGATGGGCTGGTTGCCTTTAACGTGTTATTCTTCATGAATACTTATACATTTTTGGGTACAAAATTCTAATTTTCGCGTAGAAAAGTACAAAAAAAAAACAGAAGAAATAATAATTGCATGATGTTAAGTTGGAGCTCTGTCATTAGTGGTGTTAAGACAAAAAGAACAACAGCAAATGATGAAACTAACACATGACTCAATAAGTCGTGTGGCTAACTAAAAAAACACATTTTTCCACAAAAATCGATTTTATTCATCGATGTAATTGCCTTCAAGAGCAATATTATCATTCCAACGCTTCTCTAACTTCTCGATGCCGTGCTTGTAGAAGGATTTGTCTTTTGCATCAAAATAGGTTCCAATTTCAGCAATTGCTTTTACATTTGAGCTGAATTTCTAGCCGGTGAGCTTTTTTGATATCAGCGAATAGCCAGTAGTCACTGGGACTATACGGTGGATGAGGAAGCAATTTGAAGTCTAATTCCCTCAATTTAACCATCGTTGCCATCGACTTGTGAATCGGTGTCTTGGTGAAACAGTGTTTTTTTCTTCGACATATGAGACCGTTTTTCCTTGATTTTTGTATTAAAACAATCCAATAATTCTATGTAATATTTTCTATTGATTGTCTGTCCCTTTTGGATATAGTCAATGAACAATAATCCATGCGCATTCCAAAATACTGAAGCCATAACCTTTCTAGCTGACTATTGTGTCTTTGGACGTTTCGGACGTGATTCACCGGCTACAATCCACTCAGATGATGATCGTTTTGATTATGGAGTGAAGTGATGGATCCATGTTTCATTCATTGTCACATATCGACGCAAAAAATCTAATTTATTACGTGTTAATATGGCCAAACACTTCTCTGAATCATCAACACGTTGGCACTCGCTTTGAAAAAAGCTTTCTCATGGTCAAATTTTCATACAAAATTGTAAAAACACTGCCTTCTGATATCTTTACGGCCTCAACTATCACACGCAATTTCAATTTACGATTAGATATACATATTTTGTGGACTTTTGTGATGTTTTCTGGAGTAAGCTACTCAATTGGACAACCAAACCATGACCATCATTGATATCTGTACCAACACGTGTAAATCCAGCAAACCAACAACAAATGATTCTTTTCCATAGAGCAGAGTCCGGATAACATTTTTGAAGACTTTACTGAGCTTGTAAAGTTTTTTTTTTAATAAAGAAACAATGATAAATTAACACACGAAATTGTTTTGAATCCATTATTTTCAAAATAACAAAAGTAGCGACACTTAAATGGCTGTCATTTTTTTCTGACTAATCGAAATGTCATGAAATTTTACACATAGTCTTTTGAAAATTGGTACTTCACAAACATCATATGGACTTGACAATGTCAACGCTATCTGTATGTCAATCACGTGACTTATTGAGTGCTGTTATATAATTAAGGCCGATTCATAAACTTGATTTTCCGTTCGCCGTTGCCGTTTGCTGTTTCAAAACTAAAAACACTAAAATGCATAAAACCATCAATAGTTGCCATTTGAGGACGCCACATGTCATTGGTGACTTTCAACATGAACGAATTTTACATTTTCTCGTCGGCCGTTAAGAACCGGGTTACAAAAAATAAACAGAAAAATATTACGATAACTAAAAGCAGTACACACGTTAAAAAGAATAAAAGTTTTAGTTTAACGGCAGCAAGTTTATGAATAGCGTCAATAGAAGTCAAACAGCCAACGGTACCCGCGAACGGCAACGGCAAACGGAAAGTCAAGATTATGAATCGACCTTCTGCTACCCCAAATATTAAGTCGGTCACAGAATTATTACAAAATTTTATTGAATCAAGCTTTTTAATGGCTACTTTACGTACATTATTTTTTTTGTAGCAAATTTTAATCAATTTTTGTCTAAAATTTCATATGACTAAATTTTAAACGACTAATATAGATTGATGTGATAAATAACTGTGTATAAAACAAGTTAACATACCTACCATCTTTAACCAGAAAAAAGAGTGTTACGTAACAAATAGGAAGACATACCTAATTTATATATAACTTTAAAAATAAAGGAAGCTGCATGCTACCGCTGTAAGATACCACTACGAGAATGTCAACAAAAACAAGCATTTAATTACAGCAATAGAATAATAATATTTTTCAAGATCTCCGTTTTGGCAAATTATCAAATCTTCAACACATCCGAAAGGAACATAAACTAAAACGAAAAATTATTTTGCGTTGCGATCCAGGCCAAAAAACTAAAATAAAATCGGAAAAAAACGTAAACCGTCGGAACTTATCGTTATTCTAATTCTAACAATAGACATAGACTTAAATTAACTAGTGGTTAAAAGATACTAGAGCTAGTCGCTTTGGCGGGCATTTAAAAACTGCCAACAATGTGATTAAAAAATCGCGGAAAAAATATGGAATCTGAACGGGTACTCGTCGGCTATAAACGTAAAGAAAAATCAATAAAAAATCAAAGATCCGTGTCGGAAGGTGGAAGGCTTCCTTCAAAAAAGCGCAACGTTTCGAGAGAGCCGTCCTCAGAATCTTCAGTGAAATCATTGGACGTACGATGTGCCTGTCAATATTTCCAAAGCGATGCATTGATCGCGGCCAAGATGGCCAACAAATTAGCGAATGGAGCTAATGTTGAAAATAAAGTGAACTCGGTGGGAACTGCTGGTCGACCAATAGTTAGATTCAGTGCCAATACCGTGCGGTATGTGAGTTATTTATAAAGGACAGAAATTATTTGAATATACAAGGTGTATCATATTTATGAATAGAAGACATTAATGGATATAATTTTCTTTAACATAAGTAGAAGAAAGTTAATCCAATGCTTGATTTAGTGTATGGAATATCTGGCAGAGAGTATAAATGAAGTTTCTTAATATTTAAAGCTAGTGGGACAAGGAAAAAATTAGTTATTTATGGAACAATTGAGTAAAGTAATACTTTTTTAACGAGTAGGGTTTGACCAATTTCTACGAGTGAATAAAAGTTTACTCTCCAGTTTCATACAAAATTTTTTCCAAGTCAGTAGACTTAAAAAAATTCGACAAAACTTTTTATTTTGTAATAGTAATATTAGAAGTACAACTGTGAGCATTATTAATTTGAAGTGAAGAAGAAGTTACATTACTATTGGTACTTGAATTAAGTCGAATTAGTTGTTTCTAGTTAGTTAGTTCTAACCCTCCGAACTGTGTTGGATTTCCACCCACCATGCTTCTTTAGTTGAATCATGTCACCACTGGAATCCACTAATAAAGTCGCCGAAGAGAGTCGAAATGTATGTCCAGTGTAGTTTTTTGGATTAGGTAAATTCAAATGTGATGCGATAAGCGATGGAATTTTTGAAAAGGTATTAAACTTGGATTTTGGATTTTCCATTTCTATACTGCAAAAAGAAATGATTTGCTTTGTTGTTTGTGGGTCGTTGGTTTTTATATTTTTTATAAATGTTTACCAAGTTTATCTATTGTCAGTAAATCGACGTTGAACATGATTTGTTGTATCAGGTACTGTGATAATTTAATCATTTCCGGTATTATTAATATCGTTACACTTCATTTTATATAATTCCTCTTCCAGCACAGCTCCTGCGATTCCGAATATTAAACCAACCTAAAAGATGTTACAAATAATATCTATGCTTACATTAAAATTTTTTGCTGCCATACCTTAGCATGAGATAATGATCGTCTGGAGTTTAGAGCTTGCAACAGAAACTTATTAATTTCTTCACGGGCAAAAGTTTTAGATTTTTTAGCTCTATAGCCAACTGATTTATTTTTCAAATGTGCAATGAGTTTCGAGTATTTACTAATGTCTACCTCGTTATTTACCATTAGGGTGCCTTACAGTTTTGAATAAGTCAACCAAAGTGTTGAAGACACATTTTGGATTTAGTTTCAAAGTAGGTAATCTAGTAAAACTCTTTCTGATAAGCTGTTTATGCCTTTTTTAGTACGCCACTTCATAAATTATATTCCTTTAAATACTGTTCCCTGGATTTCTCAGGGAGAAGTTGCAGTTCATGATTCAACAACATCTTCTAGTGTGCAGTTTAATCTTTCTTCACTATTTCTCTCCATCACTAATAATAATAATACTACACTCCTTTCAATTAGATACAAAACGGATATTGAGAAATAAAAGTGTGATAGTTTATGAATGCAAATGAATGAAAAAAAATTTAATATTATAACAGACGTAGAAAAAATTACTTTAACCCTATTTTTGATAACTAATTGATGATAATATATAAATACAGTGACATATACTAATGTTCACATGCTCAATTGACTTTTGTGTGCTCACAAGTTCTTTCGAAGGGAATATAAAATATTATTGGGCCTCATATTCATGTCAAAGAATACGTAAAACAGCCAATCTTCAAAAGCTCTGTTTTTTATATTAAATCTATATCTATATTATTTAAACAAAATTTGATATCAATGTTGATATTTTTCTCTTAAAATGACGTTCGCGTATTGAAACCATCTGACATTTTTCTCATTTCTTTATTAAACTATATAGGAAAGGAACTGCAGCTTAATTTAATTGTGGGTGCGTGCATTTTCAATCGAGAGAATATCTTTGGTATGATTAAGTACTACTTTTATCACATCATTTCTCATCTCACTTGATTTTCTTCTCATCTTAGTGTGACAATAGCTTCAGTTGTTTGTTTTTCAGTTTCATTTTTCGAATTCGAAAAAAAAAATTGAATTTGTTACTTTAAAAAAGATTAAAAAAATTGTTGGAAGGGCTTAAATATTGATCAGAAAAGAATTGTGATTTTGATCCTCAACATTCTCATTATTTTATTACATTTATATTTACCATATTTTTATCAGGTTTCCTTCAAACCTTTTAGCATATTTGTTAGTTGTCCTGGTATGTATGACCATCGGCGACAAATTTCAACGTGATTCTAATCTGTTATTGAATAAATATTAACATCTGTACTTAAGAGAAAAGCTAGATTTAGGCCTTCACAATCTAATAAAGCCCCTACCAACTATTATTTACCGAATAACCAAAAATTTGGTGTCTTCACCTTCTAATAAAGTAAACCTCCCAGTAAATCGAATTATTTGCCAAATAAGTTATTAGACAGTCACAAGTATCCATTAAAGAGTTTAGTAGAAACTTAACCTTTAATAATATTCATCAAAAGTGGTTTGTTTGTTTATTATACCCATATTTGATTACCTCCTTTTTGGAAATATTCGTCATACAAATAATTAAATATTTAATTTGGATGCTTTTCAAGATTTAGGGCCGGTTTCTTTACGTTCTAATAAAGTTCCAAATAATTATTAGCAATACAACTTGGTGAAGAATTGATTAAGGAAATAAAGAACATTTCAGAACAAACTTAATCCGTCGTCATAAAATTGATCATTACAATTTTTTGTCCTATGATGAAATTTTTTGGCCGTTTTCTTTTCCCATTCCTATCAATTATTTTCAATATAAGCTATAATTTTCAGACCAACACATATTTCTCCCACTTGCGACTACTTCAACATTAACATTAAAGAAACACGCAGAAAACACCATGTCGGGATCTCCCGCACGTGGATCATTTTCTAATGATCCCAGCGAAACAACTTAAAACCAATTCTCAATTCGAAACATTTTTCAAATCAACTTGAGTAGTAGCTCCATCTCTTCTACAGTAAAATTAATCGAGTCAATAAGTTAAAATTTTGAGTGAAGCTAACGAAGAATCTTGTGAAAAAGTGAATTGCTACCATAATTTGTTTTCCTTGTTCTCTCTTGTTATGTAAGTTTTTGTCGATATAACTTTAGGTAATTGCCATTTATTTCCACTGTCCTGGTGTTTTCAAAAATGTGCTGATCCCACCTCTATTCACACAAATGGTTGGCGATGATCGACGAATTGAATAGCCCGTTAATATTCAGGATTATTTAGTAACTTTCCAATTTATGTGCCTTTAGTAGCCAACATATTCATGTGAACTTCTGATATGGAGTGAAAGATACTTGATACAAATTCACCTGACACCATAACGATTTAGATGTTTTTTGTCACAGGTATATTGACTAGTAGTCTTGTATATCTTCAATTGTTATGTAACTGGTTCATGCGACAGGCTCCAATTAAACCCATTATTAATGCAACCTGTGAAAAACATTGAGAATTTTTTTAAAACTTCGGTTTTTATAACTTACATCGGTGAGAAAAAAAATCTGATGCTAAAAAATTTAATCACGGCGCGTCAAAAGCCGTCATGACAAGCAACGAATCATGGATCTATGTATATGAAGCCAAAACTAAGCAGCAATCGACTGAATTGGTCTTTCAAGACAAGCCAAATCTAACAAAGCACGAAACACTTCGAAGCAAATGGTCGTCTGTTTTTCGAAATAACTGAACATGTCGCCACCGGTTCATTAAAGCATCGTAAAACGGTCAATTCTGTAAACCAGCATTTGTTTGCCAGAAGTTTTCGAAAAAATCAAGGAAATCAATCAAATAGGAAAAATCATTCTCCATCAAGACAATGCGATCTTTTACTCATCAGTTCAAACAACAACATTTTTGAACAGTTAAAGCATCGAGTTGATGGGTCATCCGACGTACAGTCCTTGTTTGGTACCCAAAAATTTCTTTTTATTCCCATAGATCAAAAATAAACTGCGAATCAACGTTTTTCTACACCTTAAGAAGTGGTTGATACTTTCAAATTACATATTTTGGAAATACCTCAAACTGAATGGAAATAATGCTTCGGAAATTGCAAAAGTGTATTGATATTAAATGAGAATATTTTGAAAATCAATAACGCCAAATCCAATTATATTTCTCTATCCCAAAACTTAAATAGCAGCTCTCGTAGAAAGATTTTTGTTCTGTAGTACCATACGCACAATGGAAATGTTTCGTTTTCTCACTGAAATTTCGGTGTCTATGGTACGAGCTCAATCACCTTTTCTGATCTGCTTGAGGGATTCACTTCACTCCATTATGATTAACTCGTTTAGCCCCAACCAAACTTTTTTTGCGCGAATTTTTCTTATGTTTTTACACTCCTTATTGGATGTGGATCCTAGGAAAAATAGAGTTCAAATTTATTTCAAATGAAAACTAAATAATGATGTTTTGAAGCAACTCCCAAAGTTTTGTTCGCTCCTTTATCCTTTGAATGATGATTTATACTTTTATGTAGAGTGTACAAAAATGTACAATGTGTTTAAAAAATTTTATAACAGATCAAAAATAATGCTTTCGGGTGAGGTCATATTTACTTATCTGCTATTATTTTGTGTTGAAACATTTAGAAATAAGTGACTCCAACAAAACTGTAAAATACATTTTTTCCCTTGGGCACTGCAGAAGGTATGGAATAAAGTATGTCATGTGGTCCACTGGACTGCTCTGGGTTGTGGGGAAAGTTCAGTTGCGGGCCTATGGACCTCCAGTGCTCAACGTGTTAATGATTAATTATCTAAATCCAGTCTATTAAATTTTCAGAAATTGTTGCTGTTACGTTATTGAATTTCAAATGAAATTGAAGCTTCGCACCATCATTAAAATTGGTGAGCAGAAATTTAGATTGCTCTCACCCGACTAAAGTGAAATTTGAATGATCTATATAAGTTTCTATATAATCCAGAATATTAACTATACTTTTTGACGTTATAAATAAGTACTTACCATTTTTTTTTCTATTACAGTGACCATGAGTATGAACCTGTGAACCCACCACCAGATAATATTGAAATAATTCCAACTGTTACCTTAAACAATAGTCCCGTTTGTTTAATAGACACTGCGCAAGCTTTTAGTACTCCAGACCCACTCAGTTTTACATTGAGTAAACCTTCCACAGAAAATGAAACTTCAAATTTACAAAAATCGCCCAAATCACAACGAGTTGCGTTTTCAACAACCACAGATTCACACAGTTCAGAATCCAATCCAAAACCAAAAGAAGGTCCGAGTAAATTTCAAATGGTCTTTAAACAGAAAGCAGATAATATAAGAAATAAGCTACATAATATGAAGAGGCCGCATATAAATATGCCAGAAAGACCCAAATTCCATAAACCGAATTTCCACAAACCTAACTTCCAAAAGTTCAAAATTGAAAGGAAATTCAACATGCCAAAAATTCCAGACACTGCAAAAATTAACCTACCAAGCTTTAATCTACCGCATATACAAATTAAGAAATCTATAAAACGAAACGTCTCGACGGAATCTAATGCAGGTGATTCCAAGAAACCAATATTCGACTTTGGTACGTATCCCAGAATATTTAAAAAGAAGCCTAAATCAGATGAAGCAGTTTCCGACTTCGCCACAGTACCTAGAGCAAAGAAACCTGATAGTAGAACGACTGAAGATAGCAGAGATTCGAGGTTCAGCGCCACCGATTCCATTAGAATACCTCTTCATTCCGAGGATTCAATGGATAGGGAGACTTCACAAACAGCAAGAGATATTCCTAGTGATTCTAGCGATATAAAACAGCCGTCTCACATCAGATATAATGAAGGTATCGATAGTGAAGATGAGTTTGACCAAGAAAATAGAGAAATGATGGATGAAAGAGACTTTTTAAGTAGATGGGAAAGAGGAAGATTCAATCCTGATGAATTTGTAGAAAAGCAAATAAATACCAAAATAACGGATTTAGATTCGCCTGATGATAAAGGGTACGATTTCCCTCCAGATAACCAACAAGAACAAAGATATTCTTCAGGCAGTTCTTTGGGAGTTCACAGGAAAGGAGTCCTAGAAGAAATAAATCCTGATGAGTTCTTTTTAAGACAAAAAGGTATATCACAAGATAATATCGAAGTAGGCATGTATCTAAGCACAGAAATAAGAGAGGCTTTTAGAAATCCAACAAATGCCTTGCTGCAAATGGAAGATGATAACAACTTCACCATTAAAGGTTCCCATACGTCATTACCAGAAATAACTAACAAAACTAAACCCATTAAAAAACCCAAGAGGAAGAAGACACCACATGCTTCCCATGAAAAAATGCCTTATGCTGACGAGGAATCTGCTGACGACGAAACAAATACTCTTCCTCCTTCTAGGCCAAAGCGCAGAAGCAAAAGAAAGAAAAAAACAAATGAAAATTTCATTCCATACCAAGAAACTATTCCAGTTGATTCGGCAGAAGAAAGAATGGTTCAACATAGAGAAAGTGTAGATGTCTTTGCTGACGATGAAAGAGAAATTATGTATGAAAATGAAATAATGGAAGGTAAAGAACAACCAGAAATCAAAATTATTAACCCTTATAAAAATTACGGTTACGAAGAGGAAGAATTAGAAGTAGAAGAAGCAGAAGAAGAAATAAATCAAGAACATATTCCGGAAGCTCCTCCTCGGAGACAGAAAAGCTTAAAAAGTTTAACTCACTATGAAAATGATTCTATGTTCCGATTGGGACCCAAAATGCACCAAGCAATATTCGAAAGAAGAGTTACTGAACCTGGTATCATCACCTATAAAAGTGACGCTATTATACCAGAAAGAAAAAGTTATCATATGAATGTTACTCAACCTGAAATTAGAAGTGTTGGAAATATAGAAGCCGAAGAGCCGGCGTTCGAAGTTGGTGGTTTTTATGGAGATTACAAATATCTGGAAAGAGATATTAACATCGTCCCTGAAGCACCACCAAGAAAACAGAAAAGTCTTAAAAGTTTGAATATATCCGAAAACGAATCATATGTTGAGTCACTTAGCTCCAATAGAGCCAAATTCAGTTCTGAGAACAATCTTCAGGAACCTGTGGTAAGTAGAAATTATTTAATAAAATATATTTGATAGAGAAGTAAGAGTTTTCAACTCTTCAATCTTACATAATTCTCGAAAATAAAAAAAAGTAGTTCTTTTTTCCCGAGCGGCTCCAACGACTTTATCTAAAGTTTATCCAATTTTTTAATTCTTTCCAAAAAATGATTTATCGACATCTGAATAAGGTTTTTGTTTATGAAATGATTTCAAGAGGGATCTATTTGAACCATATGAAATTATGCTTTATACATGTATTATTTTGATACAAAAGAGCTTCTTCTTGGTCAAATATGGTCCCTTTTTTTAATCCTTTTAGCTTGAACAAAGCTAAAAACTACAAAGTTGTTTGAAATCTGGGCAATATACCCAGTTTTTTTAAATAACCAAGTAATCATTCAAAATTCAATTCAATTCAATCAGTTAGTTTTTTGATATATCTATATCTATAACAATCACTCTCATTTTCAATTTCCAATCGAGCAATGACGTTTCAATTGTTTATGGGCGTCCAGAGCGTTCGGTGTTTTCCGTAGTTGTACTGGTTGTACGATCCTGATAAACTTCAAAATACCCTTTTTTATCACTGAAATTAATGGTAGAGTATTTTTAGGATTTCTGAAGCTTAGGCTTGGTTATAATGTTTAATGAGTACACGAAACTGTTTTCATTTTCTCTTCAAGGAAGTTGTCTGCTATCAAGGGTTGTCGAATATAATTACTAAATGACGCTATTGGTTTGACAAGAGTGAATTGACCTGTATCTGTTGATTGGAGCAGTGGTCAAGAGTTGACAGATTCGAAGAATCGTACTTTCATAAAATATAAAATGTATTCGCCTCCTCCTTTGATTCATTCCGTTCTTAACCTTCTCTTGACTATAAATATCACAATAATGTGAGTACAAGCAACTGCATCGTGTATGGTGACATAAGTCAGTTTTTTTTCTAAAAATTCAAGCTCTGATAATCAAGTTCATAGTACAAGCTATTAATTTCCAATCGAAGATTTCTCATTTGTCTACCACAATGTACCGAAACATGATAGAAAAAATCTTATTACTTAATTGTATTGTCTTGTATTTAAACTGTTTTGAATTGTTGTATTTCCAATATTGATGTTGAAAAAATACCGCCGTATTAATAAGGAATCTAATGGACCATTCAACCATGTTGAAATCATTGTGTAGAACGTGGCAAAGATCCAAAAGAATGAATTAACCAATAAATATTTTTAGAAAAAAACTAAAAGAATTTAAAAGGCTCCTAATATTTTTAACCTAGATTTGTTACATGAAAAATATTCGTTTTTCGATAACATCTAGTTATTTAAAAATAAAAAAATGGGTTACAGAGATAAAATGTTAACGGACCAAAAGTGAATCATAACTCATATATAGTGTCATGAAACATATTGAATAAAAAGTGTAGACAATGAAATTTTGGTTTCCTAATGCCCTCGGAAAAATATGTGCGCTACAATAGACTAATTAAGCTCTGTATTGCCAGCAACGCAAAATCAGGAAATTGTATTTAGAAAATGCCAGAAATAGGTGCTTTTTAGGTGCCGAGTTCAAAAATTAGGTGCTCTGTAATTTTCACAGCAACAGAATACTCAAAGTTGCGGTGCTAGGAAAACGTGATGTGCCCAAATGATAAATAAACGAGTTAATTTTTTTTTTATTTTTAATATATGAAATATATTCTTTTTATGTTACACCTCGGACGGCCTTCAATGACTACTTTCATAACACCTAACATAACCTAACCTAAACTAACCTAACCTAAACTAACCTAACCTAAACTAACCTAACCTAAACTAACCTAAGCTAAACTAACTTAATCTAACCTAAATTAACCTAATCTAATCTAACCTACTACTTTTTTGTTAATGCTATTCCTCGTACTTTCATAACACTCAATTTTATGTCAGTTTTCAAAATGAAAAGAACCAACTAGGACTTAGTACGTCAGGCATGTTGGTTTTAAAGTCTCCAAAAACTGTAGAAATGATATTTCTCGACAGTCTTCTGATTATTTTATGAGTACTTGATTAGCACCTCATTCTCTAAGAGTTTCGAAGATAAAAAATCGTCCTCTGGACGTATTGCATAACTCATGGCTTTTATCACCCATAAAGTTGAACTTATTGTAATGTTTTCTTTTTTCCGTGAAAGCACTTAAACAGCACTTAAATATTCGGCATTTTAAAAATTCATTTTATATTTTGCCTTTTTTATAGTAGTATCAGGTACCCTGCTTAGTTGATATCTGATTGAGTATCGATTTTAATTTGAGAGATACCTGATTCTTAGATTCATTATCTCATGAAAATTAACTATTTTTCTTCTTCTCATGCCGTCTTCTAAAGGTTGGCGACCACTTTTAGAATGCGTCTCTATCCCTCGCACTATAAAACACTATTCCGACGCTGAGATTTGTCCATTCTCTTTTGTTACGGAGCCAGGATTTCTTTGTCCTGCCGATGCCTTTCTTTCCCTCTACTCTGCCCTGTATTGCGTTCTGGAGCAGTAGGTATTTGTCGTTGCGTAAGATGTGTCCTATGTAAGATGTTTTTCTTAATAACTGTCAACAGCTTTCTATTGCAACCAATGCGTCTTAGTACTTTGTCGTTGGTGATTCTGCCAGTAAAGGGTATCTTCAGAATGCGTCTATAGAACCACTTCTCAAATGCCTCAAGTGTTTTGATTATTTGACCTTTCAAGATCCAAGTTTCCATTACTCTACCACTTCGTACAGCAGTCCATGAATCCTATTCTGATGTGGAGGTTTAGATTTCTATTTGCAAACATTGAGGAGTACTTGACTTCGAGCCATTTCAATTCTGATCTTAATTTCATCGTCTGGATCCATTTGAACATTTATGACTGAACCAAGATACTTGTATTTTTGCACCCATTCTATTTGTTTTCCATGTCTTTTCTCCAGCACTTTCTGAAATACAAACTGAATATAAATTAAATAGTTGTGGAGAAGGAACGCAGCTTTGATGAACTCTCTTTTGAATTTCGATTTCGTCTGTCTCCATGTCCTCAACACGCACTACTGCCCTTTTGTTGTAATAGATATTTCTGATTAATCGTATATCGCTTGTATCTAAGTTGATAGTTGTTAAATTCTCTATAAGTTTATCGTCTTGGACTTTATCAAATGCCTTCTGGAAATCAATGAAACAGACATATTTTTGTTGTATTCTCTACACTTCAGTGGTAGTACTGTAATAGCTAGTTCTTAATCCTTCTTTAAAGCCAAACTTTGTTTCATCTAGTTGCTCTTCACATTTTCGATATTAACTCCTTTATCAATTATTCGGGCACTTTCATGATATTGACTCTTCAGCACCTAATAAGCACCTTAATTTATTATTTCAACAATTAATGTAATGGTAATCGTAATTATTATAGTATATATATATATATATATATATATATATAGTATGTAGGTATGAAGAGTACTTAAACTTTTTTTATCATGCTGATGTCATTAGCAAACATAAGAAATTCATTAGAATCAGATGGAGAGAAGCTTACAATAACCTTAGCAAAACATCTAAAAATCTCTACTTCCAGCATCACCTAAATCTACCAAATAGCATTCCACATGTAACAAATTTCGCTTCTAATGAAAAATACACAGCAACAATAACACGATTGGTGGTTTTCCGGTGCACCTTTATAAATTGGGTATTTTACAGTCACCATTTTGCAGCTGCGACAACGTTTCGATAGGCAATACTAATCATATTTTTCTGGAGTGCAAGAAAAATGAAGTGGCTATATCTAATTTATGCATTTTTTCGTTTGATCGTAAGTTTCCTCTTCCAATAAATATTAAATAAAGTTATTTTAGATACTATAATAAACTTTATAAGGAAGCAAGAATAGTTCTTTAAATCATGCACATCTATTAGATAAAAAATGTCTGTGGCCAATAGCCTAGTCTGAGGCCATCCCTACTCCTACTAACACACACACAAGATTACTATACTTTATCATACGTTTGAACCAACTTCCCAACCACCTTTCCACTTTGGCTGAGGTAGGTACTCCCAAAATATGCGTTTGAACGCTTCTTCTGTTTGATGACGCTGTTTATTTTTTATCTGCGGCAATAATGAATGGTGGATGGATATTCTACTGTACCTTCTGACTGGTAAAAAAGTTAATTATTTAGCAGAGGTGTGTGCGTTTACATTATGATGATAACGAATGATTCATTTCGTTGTGTAACATTAGAAGCTTTATCAAATTTTATCAACAGTATGTTACATGGCGATCTTGTTCAAGAAAAGAATGTATGCTGTTTATCCTGGAAGAAACAATTACGTTTCAATCCATTATTCTAGTTTTTCACAGAGCTGTAGAATGAAGTTTTGATACCGAGTCTGAATATTTTTATTAACTGCAGACGCCAATAATCATACTCATCAGTGTCCGCCAAAATACTAAAAATATAAATAGCTTCCTTCGTATTTCGACGCGACAGTCTATTTGAAATATTATTATTATCAAGTTAAATTGGACGTAATTGTTATTCATACTACAACAACCTGTATATTTCCATGATTTGAAGTAATTAGCTTTTTATTTTTTCTTTATATGTATCAAGGGAATCAGTCATATTCAAATGTCAGTCATTAAACAATTTCCAGTAAACTTGTTTGCCAGTGGGAGGTGCTGAAATGTATCTAGTTATACTGTAGCTTTTACCTTTTCCGTACAGGAGCACGATAGTGTGAAGAACCTTCGATAAATGTATGTACACCCAAAAGCCCAAAAGACCAAAGTATGCGGAGAGCCTTCTTTATATATTTTCGATACCAGAGCATTTTATAACCTGGAGTTACCTCCAGATATTTCACCGTTCTAAAGGATGTACATAAAAGTCACGCTTTCCAATGTTATAGTTAGAGGCGGGCAATTATCACCACTGATCTACATGCCGCAATAACCGAATCGTCAAGGATCGTTCGATGGCATCAGATAAAAGACTACCGAAGTTCTAATGGGCACATAATTTATCTAAATGAAACATGATTTGAGAGTTACGATGTAGTAAATTTCGGTTGGGTTGACAATAGTAAAAATTGCTGTTTGAATGGGTCATGTTCTAAAGGGAAACGCATTATAATAGTATACGCTGGAAGGAAAGACTGTTTCGTGCCTAATGCTTTATTAATATCTGCTAAAAAAATTAAAAACTGTGTAGCTGATTCATTCAGTCATATCATGAATATATGGCAGGAGAATTATTTGAAAAGTGCTTTAATGAACAGCTTTTACGAAAAATTTCACCACAGTCAGTAATCGTTATGGTCAACGCAACCTACCACTCGCAGAAACCCCTAAGATATCAAATAATAGTAGTAACAAAGCGAAAATTTTTGCATTTATGTCTGAAAAAAAAATATTCCTATCAGCGATCGTGAAAAAGGCCAAACAAACAAAGAATTGCTTACTGTGCTGTGCTGTGCTGTGCAAAGAACAGACTTCCTCCTTACTATTGCTTATTTAACCCTATAGAGTTGACATGGGCAAACGTGAAATCAGAATTACGAAAATGTTATAGCAGCAGACCGCCAAGAACTTTGGAAAAACTGTCTTGAACATATTATCAAAGAAGATAAGTATGTGGTATCACCCTCTCTACAACTCTTCATAATTCAATCAAATGATGACTCAGACGATTCTGACCACCATTATAATTTTTAAAGATACTTTGGAGTTGAAATGTTTAATTTTGTTTTGTTTTATTTGCAAAGAATTTATTTTCCTTTATGATTTTTGCTTTGAAATTTCATTTTCCAGTAAAAAAAACGAATAGGGTACAAAAAGGCTCAGTTCGCGACTGGTACCCTGTTTAAACCAAACTCCTTTACAGGCTGGTACATGTTACTCGTCTATTTACGTATTATAATTTTATATTCAATTGTAGTAAGTTAACGAAGTATAATAATGATTTTTTCCAAGTTCCAAGTAGGACTACAATTAAGTGCATTTGTCTAAATAACGGCGTATAATGTCGTCCAATCGATAATGATTCGATTGCATTCAACGAATACTTTCTCGCATAAGATATAAGTATTTTCAAAAGTATTTATGAAAATAATAAGTTTATAAAATAAAGTATCTACGCCTATGGTAGATCAAACAAAATTATCGGCAAGGGTTTCGAACCAGTTTTTATAATCTGCAATTGATATTGGAAGAACTATACCCCGACGCAGATTTTCTCGAGGTTATTGTCAAGGATACTGTGGGAAAATATCAAGACACGCAATATTCTAGATTCTAGGTATTCTTTTCTTTTAGGAGTAACAATTCGTAGAAGGTCTATTGCAGTTATCTATTCCTGTGACTTACTCTCAGTAGTCATTCACCAACATTTTTGGAGTGCATTCAGTTTTACTCGTGCGTCGATCTTGCTATCAGAATAAATATTTTATTGAAGTATGGCAAAAAAATTCTTTTTTTGTTAAAGATTGACAATATGTTCGTGAAAAGACAATTTTAAAGTATCGTGAGTTATATTTCTACGTGTGTTGATTTGCCTACTTCATTATATAATACTTCAGACTCGTACTCAATAGACTTTCTTTTATACTCAGTTCATTTTCAGTAGATATAGAAGATTTAAGAAGATATAAAACTGGTCACCGGCTCTTCCTCTATAAGATAATACATAAAAATAAATTTGGAAACTACGATATTCTCAAAACTAACCTAATCTTGGAAAATTACATCAGTTATCAACGTTTTCGTTCCATATTACTTCAATTTTTTAAAACACAAAAATCAATAGATACACATTTTGATTTATGCAAATCCAGAAAAATGCAATAGGGATTGAAACGAAATTTATGACGGGCACACACAATCGATGATGCCTCGAGGACGGGATTTATATTAACCCATGCGCTTTCTATGGAACGAAAAATGTCAAGTACCTACCATTTTTGCTTCTTATATTATAGGGCTAGCACACAATTTATGTATCAAAAATATCTAATATTTTGGCTTACCTGCACAACATTGTCATTTTTCACATTTATCTTAACTTACTCTATTTGTTTGTCTTTTTACATAGAATTTTCTTATCATGTTTTCACTAACTTTTAGTCATTCAATGAAAAATGTATGTCATATTAATGTTATATTTTAGATTTTTGTCATTTTATTATTAAATTTTTAATTAAATTGAGTTGATTTTACAAAATTCAATTGTA
Organism: Diorhabda carinulata; assembly: GCF_026250575.1. NCBI lineage: Eukaryota > Metazoa > Arthropoda > Insecta > Coleoptera > Chrysomelidae > Diorhabda > Diorhabda carinulata. The sequence goes on along the minus strand of NC_079462.1, from coordinate 22,125,277 downwards.
AAATGAATCATTCATATGAGCATTTGACCAAATAAGGTTTCAAATGTAAAATAGCTTCGATAGCTCAATAGTTCATGAACGAGATTTATAATCCTATAGTTGGTAGATTAAATCTCATTAGGGACGCAATAATAAATCCAATTTATTTATAAAAACCTAGTAACTAAACTCAACAGCAAAAAAAAACAGACACATAGATTTGGTCTTATAATTTTGTTAAATCTATTAATCTTTTTAATTTATGCTAAGAATTGGTTAATTTATAGGTTACTATAAATCTACTAAAAGTGAATAATTTTTATTTATTATTTACAAAAAAATACAAAATAAAGAAAAAATGATAATTTAACACCTGTTAGGCATCGAAGAAATTAAATTCTGGACGTACTCCACCGGTATAGCATCTCATTCTTCTCGAAGAACAATTTGGAGCTAATTTAAGTCACTAGGAGGAGGATGACAACATCTAACACGCCTCTATAAATTATTCCACAAATGCTCTATGGGGTTCATATCGGGAGATCGAGCAGGCCAGTCCATGGATTCTCACTTGCACCAAGTATTATCTTGCATTCACGAATGGTATATTGGGCAAATCACTCCCCTGGTCGTCTCCACACTCTCATCTCGATCGTTTGAGTAGTATAGTCCAAATCGAGACCCATCCGCGAATAAAACAGTTCCCCATTGCTCCAGAGTCCAGAGTAGTTATTTTTCAATTTAATTGGAAAAGATAATTTTGCCGCCTCACATGTAAATAACTCTAAAATCCACTTGTTGAGTAAAGTTAAAATGAATTGTCATTAATACCAACGTACAGTGTAATAAAGTTGAAATTACTGAGAAAAGCGAAAAGTATTGTATTTTATAACTTCAAATTCTCCATTATTCCAAATCTATTTACTATTTCTTTTTTACAGATCGATGCTATAAGAACCAACTCCAAAATAATTATACCGATAGAGACAGAAACTGTATCACCAAAAAGACCATCACGATCTCGATCTCAAGGAAACTCTCGATCAAGAGATGCGTCTCGATCAAGAACTGGTTCATTATCACAAAATGCTTCACATAAAGATCTCGACATTTCATCTTTGCAAACCAGTTCATTCACAATGGATGAATCGACTCCTTGTGTAGAAGACGCGGTCCCCTGTGCTGAAGAGCCATGTATTCAAAAGATATGTGATTACATGGGTTATTCAGTAGTGGATAAATCAAAGATTAGAGATCCACCACTGCCTCCACCTAGAACTTTGGGCCGTAAAAAACGATCTACTAAACTGAATCAAGAAAATAAATTCTTCACAGTACCAAGAACTAAAGATTCGAAAGAAAAAAGTGATGAAACACCAGTGCGTCCATTAAGAAATTATAGCACTCTAGCACAAAATCGTAACTCAGTAACACCAGATATTGTTGAAAACAAAGAAAACATCGATATAACACAATACATAGAAATAGATGAAGAGCCTACTAGAGATTTGCAATCTGGGGAGATTATAGAAAAAATGAAAGCTAGACCTCTACCAGCTCCTCCAAGACCACCAAGAAAAACGAAGCACTTGCAAGATATTACTTCTCGAGAAAATATTATGAGTGAATCAACCGAAGAGCTACAAAAAGAAGTTACACGTGAAACAGAAGTGTACACTCAAACAGAGCCCTTGCCAGATGATTTCGTTTGCGAGGAAGTAACACAAGAGCCAACTGATAAAATCATTATACCTACACAAGTAGCAGATGCTCCTAGAGTAGAAAGAAGATTTGTTACGCCTACCAGTTATAGCTTTGAAGAGACCGTTACGCATGGCTCCTTACTCGTCGAACCTTTAAATGGTGTTAAACTATTACCTGATTCAGATATTAGCGAAAAACCTAAAGAAACTATTATACCAGTGGACGTAGAGGATGATTTTGATGAAACTTCTTCGATTCCAGATAATTTTCATAAATTAACTGATCCGACTTTACCCAAGCAAACCGCATCAGGTGAACTGGATATACTTAAAGCACAAAAGCTTGAAGTTGCCGATTTGGATGTCGATACGTTAACTGTGAATAAATTACTTGCAGGTAAGATAGTAGTCTCTGAAATAGATAGCACTAGTATATTTACAAACGAAATATCGTCAAAAAGTGGAGCTTTAAAAATTGGCGAAATTAGTTTACCGCCTGAAATGCTCAGTCAAATATTAAAAAATATACAAAGCAGACCCGACTCAGAAGATAACCAGCAGGATGCTAGTGACGAACAAAAAAAAACTCCGATTGAATCTTACTCTACTGAAACCTCACCGAATTACCCCAATTTAGCTGTAATAGATTACGTAGAGGAAGAAAAACTGTTAGATACACACCAAATGGTTCCCGATGAAGAAATTGAAGAAATCAATTCGGAAAACAAGGGAGAAAAATTGTTAGATACACCCCAAACTGTACCCGATGAACGAATTGAAGAAATTAATTCGGAAAATAAGGCTTCTGATGTTGAGGTTTCGGAAGAAGTAGATTCAAAGAAAGCGTCAGTAGATGAACCGAAGATTTTTTCAAAACATGAATCTTCTGAGGATGTTCCCGAAGTAGATATGGTTAAAGATGACGTTCCTTATGGACTAATTTCTGAAAAATATTATTCAGAAACGGCATCTCCAGTAGTTCCTTCTAAATGTGCCGAAATTTCAGTTCCTTCCGAAGAAATAAAAGAATCCCCTCCTATTATACCGCCTAGATCACTTTCCCAGGATGAATTTTTTTCTCAAGAACATGAACCAATTCCCCATAGACCGCCTAGACAGTCAGAGAGACTTAGAACTTCTCAATCAGCCAATGAAGAATCAATGAAAGAACCTGATGTAGATGATGAGCCCCCGCCTAGACCTCCCGAACCTCCTATGGGGTATATTCCCTCGCAACCTCCGACGAGTTTCTACGCGTTACGAGCGCAGAAATATGTAGACGAGAACATTCCTACAGTACCTAGAAGGAGAAGACATACCAAAGCTAAACAAGTAAGGAGGTCAAGTTCTGAAGATTCATCGGAAGTATCTCTTACAGTTCGAAGACATCACAGAAGATCTAGCGATCAATCAATAGTTCAACTTTCTGGGCAACTAGTAAGAGCCTGTGGTTCAGAAGCCAACAATCAACTCAAAAGACTGATAAACTACATTTTAAATAATGTGTTGCACAACGAAGACGGGAAGCAAGACTTGAATGTAATGATTATTATTATATTAGTACTTATTGTCGGGCTGTTATTGTTGGGATACGGGGAAGAAAGGACAGTTATTCATTTGCACCATTGGGAATATTTCAATCCTCCTAAAAATTTGTAACAATCGATTTCTTTTAATGTTCGAAGTGAAATTGTTAATTTTGATTGTTTTGTAATTTTTAAGAATGAACCTTGTAAATAAGATTTTATCGATTTGTAAGACTTGAATAAAGTTACCATACACCCTCTGAGTTTCAATTCCTAAATTATGTGAAAATTAGAGTTTCCATTATACAAACTAAGCAGTGACCCAATTCTTACGGGTAGTGGAGCATATTGACCCCACATGTTTTATATGTCGTAGGTCACATCAGCCTAATACACCTAATGTATGGATTAGATTTGAATAGAATAATATCTACACTTCTTGAAATATTTTAATGTATTTTATTATCTAGATATTGTAAACATGAAATATTCAGATCATATCAATCATTCCATCAGTAGTGAAATTAATTTTTGCCCTAGTTTAAATTCTTCAAAATACTAAAAAATGTACCAAACCACTAATCAAAAAAATTATGTACCTAATCATTATTTTGCACAGAAAAATCGAAATATCTCAAGAACTAATAACTTTTATAGGAAGTTTTTGATAAAAAAGAAGTATGTTAGTAGTACTCGATACATAAAATACTGGGATTCACTTGAAAAAAAAAGGAATAAATAATGTATTAGTATTTTGATTCACTCTGTATCATATTGAATGAATATTAACGAAATAAATATTTTTTATTACTATTTGAATGCTTCTGCAGCGAGATCTTTATTCTGGAACTTCTCTTGTACAGGGTATTGAACGTATTACTATTTTCATAAGAATTGGTTACAACTTTAAATACCCCGTATACACATCACAACCCTATATTATTGTAATGGAAAAGTCAAGCTGTTTCCAAATATGCAATAAAATATCGGGTGTTTCATTTAAAAAAAAAGTAATTTTGTATGACACAGCATTGTGGAACAGCCTTTAAGATTGTGGCTATAATCCCTCATATTTTCAAATTGATATTTCAAAGAAGGCACTGAACTTTATCACACTCTGTATATTAAGAGTTTGTTTGCTTCAGAAGATCCAACTAGATCAAACTATCCAAAATGATGAGATATTAGAAAAAAAGTCTCAATAGACAATAGTGAAAAGAAATTTATTCGATGACCCATTGTCCATCCATCCAGCAGATGGAGAAAAGTAAACCTTGAGAATATAAGAAAAACCAAAGCAAAAGTACATAGAAATTTAGGATATGAATACACAACATTAAAGGGAAACAAAGGAGACAAAAATCATGTGAGAATATTGTAAATGTGAAAAAAAATGCAAGGATAAGGTATCGAAGAAGTTATTTTCAACTCTTTTTGGGACTTGGAAATATACAAGAACCAAAATACTCATCTGTTTTCAACGATCAAAGCACAAATTAAACAGAGAAGCTACAAAAAAGAAACTTAATGGAGTCTAACTGATAAGAAACAATTAACAACAAAACATAATGCCCCTCTTTGAATAAATGACAAAAAAAATAGAGAATCTAAGAAAATTTTGCCTTATATCCCATCATTTTACCAAAAATTTTATGCGGCGATCGTTAGTGATGGTTCTACTGACAAGTAGCGTACAGGAGACCTTGTAGATCCTGAAAATACAGATGGCGAAGAGGATAATACAGACGGAGAAGATGAATAATGAACTTTGTTGGTTTTCTCAGAATGTATTTTATTTGAAAATATAAAGGCTTCATGCCACATAGTTTTATCTTTAACATTAAAATGCTGAATAATTATTCACTTTTCTTAAAGTATGGCACAAAATTCATATTTACACTTTTGGCAAAATGTGTTACACTCTTACAATGATTTCAGGATTTGGATAGAAAAATTAGAGCCATTTTTTTTGATATTTTGTAAATCCATTCAATAGTTTTGGTATTTATTGTAAACAGTCACTTTCATTAACCATAAATTATTAGATCCAGTTAGTTAAAGCATTGAAAAAAAAACAAATGTTCATACAAAATATATTAATTAAAAAATAAAATGAAATAATGATATATAAGATAATAAAATGTAGGGTATAACTTCATATCAAGATATTGATTATCTTTTTTTTAACTAAAATTATTTTTAAATAGACTCCATTTCCTACAATAAAATTTTTATATAAATTTTAATACACCTAATCAAATATATCATCATATGTTACTAAAGCTCTTTTGTCTCTATGGTTGCCTTTTTGTGAATGACTAGAAGCTGAAATAAAAAATTTGCTATTACAATATAAACTGAAGAAATAATGATACATGGGGTAGATAGGAGACAAGAATTATGTATTAATAAGTATGATATTTTTATCATTTCGATGCTTGATTAACAACAGATACCAGATATTTATAACTACTTATGTGTTTCCTATTTACCCTTACTGATTCAATCATCCCATATTATATGAAATGAAAATATATTTACCAAGAGTTGCCCATGCTGCTGAAGAAGTAGCATCATTAATTGGTTCAATTTGAGGTTGCCTCCTAGCCAAAGAAACCTTTAAAGGTATTCCAGAGACCATACTACCATCCATCTACAGCAATTATTAATTAAAAAATATAGTGATTGTGTATAAGTGAATCTTAAATTATTGATATTACAATTACATTTATGTGTTTGGAAGTTACATTGTATAAGATAAGATAAACTGAAATCATGTAATAATTTATCATCGCAGTAATTGATAAAATTATAAATAAAATTTGAGAGCAATGTAGTCATTATGATAATTATTCAACTCATAATATTATGTCAGAAAAGACTTGGCTTCATAACTAAGAAAATTGGGTTTCAGCAAATTTTTCTGAAACTTTGCACAATGATACTTTTAATCTGCTTGCTTTGGACTCTCATTGTGCCAAGTTTCAGAAAAATGATCCAAAACTCAATTTCCATAAAAATTGAGTAGGATCTTTTTAATGATAGATTGAGAAATTGATAATTAGTATTTTTACCTCAGAAATAGCTCTATCTGCAGCATCTGTTTTATCGAAAGTAATAAATCCACGACTGAAACAAATCCATAAAAATTCTTTGAATTACAAATGTATATTCTACTCACTTTTTTTCAATCTCCATCGAAATATTTATGATATTACCCATTGTGGAAAAATGTTTCTTTAAAAATTCTTCATTAATCTTATATCCAGAAACATATATAGTATTACCCTGTCTGGGTTTGTCAGGTTTCACCTGTTGCTTGTCAGTAAGGCCCCTTTCTTCTCTATCCCTTGCATTTGCAAATGTGTCATAGAGATTTTTGATTCTGGGTGGCTTATTTTCAGGATTATCTAAATATAAATAAATATTTAGTAATTGTGTTTTTAAGTAGGTTACAGATAACACTTACCTGGACCTTCTTCCATTTGAATAGCCGAGAATGGCTGATAACCACTTACAGTCTTATCTGAAATGAGTTTTCTTTCTAGACCCCTCGGCCGTTTGAAACCTTGTTCTGGCTGTTTTTGTTGTTTTGATATTGCTTGTATCACCCCGGATTTTATGAGTTTCTTGGCTACTTCTCTAGCATCCCTTGCTTCGGCAGGTCTTTTCGGTATTATGGGCTTCTCAGGTTCTGGTTTGGGTGCTTTTAGAGCTTGCAGTGCCTTTTTCTACAAACTTTTTCAATTTTAACAGCTATACAGTAACTTTACTATTACAAACCTTTTTCTTTAATTTTTGGTACTTTGTCTGTAGCATTAATTCCTCTTCTGTAAAATTTGCTGGAAAATGGATGTAAACCATTATGAAAACTTTAATTAAATTTGTTTTGTTTATTTGTTGAGTTTCATATTATCATATGAAATCTTTGACAGTAGACACTAGTGACAATGACACGACAAATGTTCAGTGTAATATTCTTAATACCCAGCCAAAACTGATTTATTCCATGAGATTATCAAAAATAAAAAACAGAGCGTCAAATGCCACCGGATAGTGAAGGTAGGCCCTTAGAGCCAATTTCACAACCTAAGGTATAACTGAAGACTAAACTAGAATCTAAATTATGGTTTGAACTCTAGCTTAAACCAAGAATAAGCAGGTCACAGTTAAACAGACATTTTTCTGCCAGTGGAAGTATAACCAAATAACTAAAACGGTCATGTTTCTTCATCATAATCGTCGAGTCATCATCCTCAATTATATTACCAAAATCCCTTATAATATTGTAAAAATGTGAGCAATTTGAAAAATTTAGGCTCCGATCTTCTGTTTCATGTTAAACTTAAGTTTAAACTACTCCAAGACAGTGAGTAATTTTTAAATAGAAGTTTGTCGGTAAATGCCAACCATAAAACATCAAAAACGGTATCTGTGGCTTAAACTGACGTTTGAGGTTTAAATTTCACTCGTATTATTGCACCTCAGACAACAAGAGTAGGTCAAAGACAGAATACAGCTATAAGTATTTATAATGCATTCCACTAAGCTCTCTTGATCATGGTCTTTCCTGTTTTACTAAGTGTCGAGCATTACAATTTTAAACCCAATTGGATTGAATTATGGAGCGTTTGAGCGTTCAGGTAAATATTCACAAATGGGGAAGCAGAAAATAAAGCAAGAACTGTAAGGGGCTAATTTACAATTTGTAAGTCTTTACAGTGATTTTTATAATGATTGGTTCAATTTCAGAAACATCAAATAATAAAATTTCCTTGTTGGTTATCTTTGTCGTTTTGAGTTTTGAAATGTCCGTTAATTATATCAACCCTCACTTCAACTTATCTTGACATAGGATCTTGTGAGCTTTGATTGAGTGTTACTTATGACGTTGTCATGCCGTTTTCGCCGTGACCACAACAGTCGTAGTCGCCATGTGGAACGACCAAAAGAGTATTTCAGACACTGTGAACGCTTAGTGGAACGCACCCCTTAGTGTGTTGTCTCTGTTCCAGTTTAACCACCTCCTTTTCTCTGTTGTCAAAAATCAAAATAATCTTTTTCTTCAATCCCCTTTTAGTTTACTAGTTTTTGTTTTGTTCTTTGTTGCTTCGAAGCACTTTTTGATTGTTAGCGATTACTATGTGACATTCATTCAATTATTAAGTACAGTTAACTAAAAGTTAATTTAGGTACAATTATTTAGTTTTAATATATTAATTTTTTAGGTTCATTTAATTACATCACATTTGAGTTGTCTAATTAAAAGTTTAATCGTATTGCAAATATGTGTCTTTAACAAATACAGTAATTATTGTAGTTAAGTTGATTAATTTTATTACAAAAATGTGTGATAGTTCAACTGGTGATTCATCTCCTCCACAACATACAATTTCTATAAGTAAATTGGATAATGATATAACTGAAAAAACAGAAGAAATCACTACAACCGATTCAGAAGAATATTTATCCGAAACTCTCAGGTAACAGCTTTATTAGGAAAAAGTTTTTCTATCGTCAATAGTACTTATAAAATGTTTTTTTTTAATTTTACAGATATAAAAACTTTCAGTATTCACAATCTAATGTTTCTAATATAACTTTATCATTACAAAATTCAAGAATTGAAGAGGAAAATGGTAATGGTGATACTTCTATCCCCAATGGACATATTATTTCAAGTAATATTCAGATTCCTATTGTTGGATATGAGATTATGGAAGAGAGAGCTAGATTTACAGTACGTAGAGAATATTTTGATTACTAAAAATATAATTTTTGAATTTATTTGGTCTTAATGACTGAATGAACTGGAGCTGCAGTTAGTTATTTTTAATAATTATAAAAATGATTGAATGAAATGAATTGAATAATTTTTCATATTAAATATATTTCAAAACCTTTTCCATATTAACATTAATTTGTGGTTAGATGGATACTTGCTCAAGTAAATAAAATAATCTGAAAATATGATTATAAGTTATAAACTTGTTTATAAGAGCAATAAATATTTATTACCCCAAGAGTAGAAGTTTGTTAGTCTACAATGTTGAAACTTGGTTTATGCAGCCAAAATTAAAAATTAACATTAAACTAACAAATTAAATTACTAGTTGAAAGACAATTAAATGATCCTTGTAGTTTGTGTAGAAAATTAACACTAAATTCAAATTACAATTATACTAAGGTTTTGCCAACTTTTATCTTCTTAGTTTAATTCATTAATTTTGTGACATTATGAGCACAGAATATGTCAGGTCAAGGCAGTCTGTGTTGGTGGTATTGTTTTGTTTACAACATCATTGTTCTGCATTATTGCACTGATATGGGTGTTTTATTTTTAAAACTGATATAAAAAAGGCAAAAGCATAGTCTAAAAGTCAGCAATGTCCTTTAGACTATGGAACACTGATAGACAGTGTCAGGAGCTTTCTACATTTGTATGAAAAAAAGGACTCATCTTAAAAAATAAAATGAAAAAACAAAATGCCTTGGAAACCATAGTAGTGATTGTTGGCAAAACAAAACAGGTGAGTGAACTGGTTTTAACAGGAGGTTTTAGTCCTTTAACAATTATCCTTAATTTTAATTCAGTTTTAATTTTGGCTGCATAAACCAAGCTTAATTGATACAAAATAACAAATTAGTATGAAAATACCAAAAAACTATTACTTATCCAAATAGAGGAACAATTTTATTGAAGATTATGATGATGAATTGATATTTTGGCTACATCTTTAAATGTTATACATCTCTAGATCACTAATTATGCTGAAGTATATTTAAAATGATTGTGATAAGAAATACCATACTTTTCAATAAATGCTGCTTTTGAATATTTTCTGACTTTAAACATTAAGTATACTGTCACGTCAGATGCTCTTACTTAATACATCACTCAATAAGTCGTGTGACTGATACACAGATGGCGCTGGCATTGTTAAATCCATATGACGTTTATGAAGTACCAACTTTCAAAAAACTATGTGTAAAATTACATGGCATTATGATTAGTCAGAAAAAAGTGACAGTTATTTAAGTGAAGCTACCTTTGTTATTTTCATATGAATGGATTCAAAACCATTTCGTGTGTTAATTTATCATATTGCTTTTTAATGAAAAAAAAATACTGTATAAGTTCAGCAAAGTCTTCAAAAATGTTATCTGGACTCTGCTCCATCAAAAAGAACCATTTGTCAACAAAATATGTATATCTAATCGTAAATTGAAATTGCGTGTGATAGTTGAGGCTGTACAGATATCAGAAGGCATTGTGTTTACAATTTTGTATAAACTTTTGACCATGAGAAAGATTTTTCAAAGTGGGTGCCGTGTTAATTCACAGTCGATCAAACACAACAACGTGTTGATGATTCAGGGCAGTGTTTTGCCATGTTTACATCTAATAAATCAGAATTTTTGCGCCGATATGTGAAAACGGAGGAAACATGGATCCAGCACTTCAATCCAGATCATCATCCGAGTGGACTGTAGCCACAGTGAATCATGTCCAAAGCGTCTAAAGGCACAAGAGGCAGCTGGGAAGGTTATGGCTTCAGTATTTTTGGATGTACTTGGAATATTGTTCATATACTCCAAAAAGAAGAGACAATCAATAGCAAATACTACATAGAGTTTTTGGATAATATGTTGAAGAAAAAACCACTGTTTCACCAAGACAATGCGTCGATTCTCAAGTTAATGGCAAAGAGGGTTAAATTGAGCGAATTACACTTCGAATTACTTCCTCATCCACAGTATAGTCCAGATCTGGCTTCCAGTGGCTACTGGCTATTTGCTGATCTCAAAAAGATGCTCTCCAGTAAGAAATTCAGCTCAACTGAAGAAGCAAATAATTGTATTGCTCTTGAAGGAGATTACATTGATAAATAAAATCTAACTAACCAAACAAAAAGTTTTTTATTTAGTTAGACACACGACTTATTGAATGATGTGTTAGTTTCATCATTCGCTGTTGTTCTTTTTGTCATATCACCACTAATGACAGATCTCCAACATCATGCAATTATTATTTCTTATGTTTTTTTGTACTTTTGTACGCGGAAAGTAGAATTTTATTATTATTTTTAATTCATATATTTTCAAGATAGAAAACAGTCCATAGACTGCCTCTAGAATCTGCTACAAGCATCGCTGTGTCGCAGAATTTCTGCTCCAGGGTTTATTACTAATACTAGGTTTTAATACGTAAAAAAAAGGTTATAAAACATATATAATCCTTTCAAAGTAAAATACTTCTCTAAAGACTTTAATTAAATAAATAATTTAATAATTAACAGAAAATTCATGAATGTATGTACATATGACAAACAAACATAAATATAACTGTAAGAATTTTGCAGTTACTGAATATAATTAAATTAAATGAAATCAACAGAGTGTAACATAATATAGGTAAATGTCCAGTCCAGTTAAAATTCCAAGTAGACCATTAAGTTGTTTCTGGTAATCCTTTTGATTTATTTAAAATGTAACATTATTTTCTAACTTTTGATTGATGTTTTCATTAACTTACTTCACTTCCTGATATGAGAAAGAACTATTGAACAGTAAGACAGTTATTTTTGCCATATTTCATGTCGGGAGCTTAAATCTAGGCTGTTAGTAATGAAAAATTAAGATAGACTTATGCAAATGAACATGGCAATTAATGAATAGAACATATCTAGAATTTTTATTCCAAAACTATATTTGGATCTATTGACCATCATTTTCAAATATTTCAATGTTATTTACTGCGGTGATCGAACGAGAACTGGTATATTCGGTGTATATGGCATGTTTGATTTATTTTCAAACTGAGTTTAGAATAAAATATGTTTCAATATTATGAATGCACCTCTCACTTGTAATTTAGCCAGTCATATTTCACACTCCGTTATAGAATTATGCAAAGAATATAAGATAAAATTGATCTTACTGCCCCCAATAGCACACACATATATTAACTATTAGATGAGGCTTATTTTAGTACTTTAAAAGGAGTTTGGAGAGATACGGTGTACTGAATCCATATCTGATTATATATATTTTTAATTAATTACATAATTGATAAGTAATTTAACAATTTCATAAAATAATTTAGATATTATTAAACGAACTAACGTGACTCGAAAAGGTCATAACAAGAATTATGTTTTAAATTATTAAAATTACTCGAAGGAATTTAAAAACAGTATATGTTTAGAAACAAATACAGATCGTGTTCACTTTCATTAGAGGTAAACAATACCAGCCTTGTCGAGTAGATAATAGCAATGAAAACACATATATATTGCTGACACATCATATGGAAGAGAGAGTATTCATGGAAACATGATTTCTCGACATGGTAGTTCGTCGACTTAGTAAATTAGGTCGGTTTTACGTATGTTATAGAAAAGTGCATTTAGTGTCAGAAGGCTTAGCCGTAAGTACTATGTTAACGTAATAAACACCCAGTGATTTTTGTATGTGAAGATGTTTTTATTATTACTGTTCCTGACCAAATACCCCAACAACACAACTGTTTTAAATTGGAAGTTAAAAAATAGAGGTGTAGTGCCAAAAGATAGATTCCCCAGATTATTGAAACAATGTTTAGAAAAATTGGACGAGAATAATAGAACATAAAACAACATAATATCACTGCCCCTGTGGAAGTGACTTGATACACCAAAAGAAGAAATTATAAATATTTAAGTGTTTCATTTCTGATTTTTTATGTAGAGGATATTATAGTATAGTAACAGACCCAAAATATGGCGTTGATTTGGATGATTTAGCTTGAACAGTTTCTTTTTAATACACGCATAAAGTTCAACATTGTCTCAACTGATCCAACTTATCTAAACAAAAGCAGGAGAATATGCCCAAATTAAAAACTTAGTCGGTTTGGAAATGATCAATACGATGGCTAGAAGAAGTAGCCACTCTCATAAATAACTTGATTCCCTGCAAAATTTTTGATCACTAAATCGTTGTTCCTTTAAATATATACCTATAGTTGAAAAACTATGAGATTTGTTTTTCATCACCTATTCCATTTCCTTTCAGAATGTTCAATTAACTTCTAAATAAAATAAAATATAAGAAATTCATCCTTATGGCTGATCTATATAGTCAAAATTAGGACCTCTGCAATATATCAACTTAGTTTTACTATTTAGAACTTCATGATGATCTTTAAATTATAAATGATGACTTACAAACGCGCAATCGCAGTCCAAATATTAATAAAACCGTAATTTAATCAATTCTAAGAAAGTGAGAGCTAAAACCCGTCGATCCCTAAAAATTAAATGATCAGAATATTTCTGTAAATGCACCTAAGAGTTAAACACTGGAACACTTATCAAAAGATCTCGCAAATACATCCACGGAAAACTTTAATTCTTTTAACAACTCTCTAGTGGTAGTTATTTATTTCAAAGACTCTTAAATATTACATCACTCAATAAGTCGTGTGACTGACATACAGATGGCGCTGCCATTATCAAATCCATATGACGTTTATGAAGCACCAACTTTTAAAACACTATGTGTAAAAGTTCATGACATTTCGATAAGTGAGAAAAAAGTGGCATCCATTAAAGTGAAGCTACATTTGTGATTTTCAAAACAAAGGTTTCAAAACAATTTCGTATGTTAATTTATCATTGCTTCTTGATGAAAAAAAAACTACTTTACAAGCCCAGCAATGCCTTCAAAAGTGTGATCCAGACTCTTCCCCATCGAAAAGAACCATTTGTTATAAAATTATAATTTAAAATCCTTGTTTTATTCTAAAATATTTTTTATTCTTAACTTTTTTCCCAAAACCAATAGCTGCAGAGAAAAAAAATAAACACCATAATTTATGTTTTTTTTAAATAAATTGAGTAGAAAACAGTAAAGATTTAAAATGTAATACGATTCATAATAAATGCTAGGAATAACAACCTCGATTCAAAATATATGAACATATCTATGTGCCATCCTTCAAAGATTTGATGTATATTTCTTATGGTGCCACACGCTATTTGAATACGATTCTTGAAATCGTTGATATCAACAATGGATGTCATGTAGAATAATGATTCAAGGTAACCCCATAAACAGAAATCACAAGGATTTATATCTGGAAATCGAGGAGGCCAATGTTGGGGTCCTCCTTGACTCATCTTAATTTCATACGAGCAATCACTTACTGAATTTAGAAACATCCTTTATAAAGAAATATTTTAGTTTGTTTCAAGGTTTGCAATATCAACACAATAAATACATTCAAATATTTTAAATGGTATATATATTATATTACATATAAATTTAATTCACATAGTCGACGTATGTAGCTGATGTGAACTTATCATAGATTGAACATGTAGATAAAATATGCTCTTGTAAGCGTGCGAAGAGAGGCTGTTTATACGTATTTCATTCTATCATTTAAATCTACTATATTTTACCTTTTTTATATATTACACACCTGGTTACCATTTTTAAGGTCTACAAGTTGAAAGTTGAGAATAAATTGACGGGTGGTTTCTGGTATGTCTTCCGGCGTTATACGGACTTCGTCCGTTTGTGCAACAGGCTAAAAAACAGATACCAGGATATAGTACAACATTTACCTAGAAAAAGATGGCTGAAGAATAATTTCGATCCCATTTTTTTAGAAGAAAGAGTAAATGGCTTACAAACTTTAGTGAATGCTATTTTAAATGTACCTGAACTAATTGGATCACAAGAAATTCAAGACTTTTTTTGTTTAAATGAACCTCCTGTATACTCTGAAACTAGTGAAGAAACCAAAGTAAGTATTGAGATGATTAACATTTTTATCACTAAATACTTGGCAACATTTTATTTTAAAGACCATGGATTCATTTTATGAAAACATTGTGGGTCATTGAGGTACACTGATTCATCAGTAATCAGCTGTCACTTGGCATCACATACAAATTCTACGTCATACAATCTGCAGGGGACTTGCATAGTTTAAAGAAAATGGTGACTAAAAATTGATACTTTTCTTGGAAAATTGCCAACTGCTAAAATATAAATTTATCTTATAGCAATTTATACATATATATATATATATATATATATATATATATATATATATAAAACATATTTTTTTTTCTTAAAAACTGCTTTTTTGTGTTTTAAACAGTTTAAAATGATTTGCCAAAAAAAAACGAGTTTAAATAATGTTTAATTCAGTCAAACAAGAAAATTAATGATTATAAATTACTTTTTACCAAATTACTGACCAATATTGTAATGTATTTTCGCGATAACCAATGATGGTTGATCATATTCTTTGTATTGAAACATTATAACTACTTTGTAAAAAACTATAATGCAAGAAAATAACTAATTAAACTTGGTTACCGTACTGGTCGAATTCCAAACTATTAAGAACCCTCTATCTGTTTTTAAACCCTCGTTTTTTTGGCTCTAGAAAATCGAACAATCATCCGATTTCGATGAATTTTTTCTTAAATCTTCGTTTTTACGGCGGATTTATGAAAAAAATATGGGAATAAAAAAATGAAATTGCTTAGGTTAGGGAGGGGGTGTGCTAGAAAGTTAGGACAAATGTTTACATTTGGTCTGCTTTTCAAATTCTGTATTATTTTGTTAAAACATGCCAACTCTGTTACATTGTCGTTTTTTTCAGGCAATATTCGAAGCCTTAGAAGATACTATTAGTGAACTCAAACAACAAATTCGTGAGAAAGATACTTCTATTGATTCCTTAGAAATGAAGTTACATTCCCTAGTGACTGAAAATGACAATTTAAGAAAACTAATCAGGTAGGATATCATTTCGAAATCCCTTCTTTAATTCAATATTACTCATTTCTCCAGATATTAGTGAAAAATGAAAATAATTTCCTTTATATAAGAAAATTATTTACTTAAAACTTTAAGGTCAACACGCTCGTGTTGCATTCCACATAGAATTTCAACACAAACAAAAATCGCATGGATAGGAAAGGTATTCAAAAGAGATCAAGATATGATGTTGTCCTGGCTGGCCATCAACGTCTTTAATTAAATGAAAAAGGACTAAGAATATCCTTTATATTTAATCAATTGTATCCTAGTGATGAACCAAAAATTTCCTGCTCTGCTGTCATAAGGCCAATATATATAACCTAACCTAAAATATATATATACCACTTTTTTGCCGATTTTTCGGGCTTCAGCTCCTCCAAGCAGTTTATTACTGACAGCTCGCGCTGCCTCTCTTTCTTTCTCAAAAAATTCAAATAGCTCTTTATTAATTTCTCCTGAAAGTGATTTTCTGCCGTTACCAATTTTTCGTTTCTTCTTCAACTTTCCACAGTCGTCAATTTCTGGAACATCTTTTTTATAAATCCAGTATTTCAAATTGACTGCTTGTTTTATGTAGTAATGAACCATATTCTTCATTCTAACTTTTTTCTACTGTATAGCTTCAGCGAGAAGACATTTTTCAACATTGAGCAAAAACCACGTGTAAAACAAACAGATTTCCAGTGACTAGTGATTCATTTGTTTCTGCCCTTTCCGTCGCAACGAAGCTTCGAAAACAATCACGTGACACGAGCGAAACGAAGCGGAAGGGCGCTGTTCTTGATCGAAGATCAGCGCCTCCTCAAACCCGTTTTTTTGTCTCAATTAAACATTGAAAGTTATATTACCGGCGCGCGTGCAATACTGTATGTAAGGGGGGTATAGTTGTAGAGGGGGTTTTATTTGAGGTAGGTGCAATTTTCGAGATTTTACGGTATATTTAAGGTTTATTGTCAACTTCAACGTTGGAATGTTTATGGAGGTTGCTTTTAAGTCTACTGACGTCTCTATGCTTCGAAAAATCAAGAAGCTGCTGCAATATTAGGGATATAGGCGTTTCTAAGCATCTAGAATTGCTTTTTTTTAATAAACTTATAGTTATAGGACCAGTTTCAAATCATTCGTTCTCAGAGAAAAGCTATGAGTACCTGCCTGTCTACCAATACATAAGTATTTTTTTTTCATCCAAGATTGATGTACAGTTTTAAAACCAGATATTTAGCTATTTGTTTTTATTGGTATTATCAACAGGTCGAACCAAAATAGATTGAAAAATATAAAAATAGGATGGTTGATATGTATTTGTACAAAATTTTTACTAATGTCCTGTATTATTAACTACGTGTTGTAAGTTGGTGCCAGTTTTTATAGTATTATGTATATGAATAGAAAATGTTCAATTGTCTACAACTGTTTTACAGATTGTTAAAAATAAAAGATTTGTTTATTATTGTCTGTTGTTAGTATCATTAGTGATTATGTCAGATTTGCAATGTTTTCAGACACAATTGGTTTGCACCAATCAGCACAAATGGAATGTTTATTATTTTTAATAGCACCGAATTCTTTATGTATAGATTTTTTCATTAAATGAATTAATAACTGTCATATTTGTTTAACATGGGTAATGATATTAAAATATAAAATTATAGGAATATATATATATATATATATATATATATATATATATATATATATATATATATGAATTGAAACAAAGTCTTTGCCAGCTATATTATGAGAGATTTCTTATTGGGAATGTGGGTGGCAATGAAACACCAAAGTGGAAAAGTGGACTAACTTTAATATATTTTCCGAGCTTTCGAATACTTATGTATTCATCGTCTGGGGAATAATTACTTAATATTTTCGGTGGTTTTGAATTGTATTAATTCTTGTAAAAATTTTTAAATTCATAGGATTCAAAATTCAATATTCAAAGTGACGTAATGACGTCGAAACTAATCAGTGACTACTGTAACTCCTCCTTGCAATTGTGAGCAATTTCGAAATATATATATATATATATATATATATATATATATATATATATATATATATATATATGCGAGGACCGTTTTTTTCCAACCTCCGATAGGCTGTGAATAAAAGACAAGTTCATATAAAACATAACAAATAATTTTATTACCAAAAGATTGGCACACGGTTACTTTTCGACATAATCGACGAAGAGATTGTGACATTTGTCATATCAGTAGACAAGCTCTTCAATACCCTCTTCAAAGAAAGTAGCCGCCAATGTAGCCTAACAGTTTAGTAACAATAAAGTACAAAACAGACCTTGAAATTTTTAGAAATTCCGTAGACAAAGCAGTAATAGTGAATCTGCGGTTTTCTTTAACCACACTGTCAACGTTGAACCAGGTAATCTGAAATGACATATTTGCGTCCTTGGCCACCTTCATCATTACGGCCATCTTTAAACTTTCGACACCATTCATGCACAACACTTGGCGTGAGCATCAGTATTGAAGGACATGTTGATGTGGTTGTAACACAACCGACTGACGCCTGAATGTCAACAATAGCAGAGTGTGTACTGCGAGAGCTTCGCCGTCGCATACAGTGCATGCCCGGGTAGCATCTGCACGGAGCAATCGGGAGGTTGAAAAAAAAAGGCCCTCATATATATATAATTTTATAACAGAAGAGACCTAAAATCAAGACGATTTAAAAACATACACCTAAATAAAAGGTCTAAGAAATAAGGAATTAAAAAGATGACTGACTCTCATAAGGGCACTAGTTACACGGTTCGTATCAAGTAGTATTGGACATTATTTATTCAATATTAGTTTTATTGAGTAAAATTTCAAGTGAACTTGAAAACATTTAATTTTACACCAAAATGGCACTCTTGATAAAATTCTATACTGTGTACCGTTTTCGGAATAATTTGATTTGAATTGTTCAACTATTGTTCAACTTGTATAATTTGCTGCTGACACTCGTTTTGGCAAAAATTACGCTTGTTTATCAATAGGTATCGCTCTTTTCATACCTGGTTACGTAAATAACTATTTCAAAATCAAATTGCACTTCGAGTCACTGCTTTTTAGAAACGATTTCAACATTTAATTTTTTTTATTTTCAGTAATTCGATGATGAGCTGTCAAAAATGTCAAAAAGAATGCGAGAATTTTCAAAAGTTATCAAAATAAAGTTTAATTCTTTCATCGTTAATAAAAATTTGTATGTGATTATATGTTGACTAAATCAAATATTTTTATGAGATTTTTATATATATAAAAAATAATTTTAATATATGTGAATTTATTTATATATTTGACTGTTTTTGTTTCCCTGTCTTATTCCCTATTCTCTATAGGCGAGTGGCCAACCACCCTCAAAAATGCATAGTAGTAACCAGATTCGTACTGAAGGCTAATATTGATGGATCCACATGTTTTCGAGGTCCTGAATTCGCATATGAAGTTTGTTTTTAATTAAATTTGGAAGAACCTTCTCAAACTCAAATCTAAAGAAAAATTTTCGATAAACATTGAGTCATAATTTTTTGCATTCCACTCGCGACAAGTCGGCGAAAAATAAATATTCCCTTATGAAAATTTAATAGCATATTTTTCAACTATTTTGTGAAGTATCAAAAGCTGTCCGAAATTTCCGAGCGAGAAATTTTGGAAAATTTTTTTCATGGTATTATGACTTTGCACATTGAAATGAAAAATTGAGTGACAAAGTTTTTAATCATCGATCATTACATATACAGCTTAAAAGTACCTAGCTTAAGGAATTTTTTCAGAAAATTTCAGCCCTTAATCTCTATTAGAAAAAAGATGTCGCTTTTTCAAGTTTCGTGTAGTGTGTGGAGCCCGCGCGTTTTTCGAAACGTCTAGTTAGAGAAACAAGAAAAAAAGCTTACTCAAATTCGCGGGATAATTGAATTTAAGTTTTTTTTTGTGTATTTGCACTTGCCAAATATGAGTACAGTGCAAACTTGTTATATAGAAGTTCAAGGGGAATGTGAAAACTTCGATACATTGAGGTTTACAACGACCCTTGCTTCAATTTGAATTATGGAGCAAAATATGGTATAAATGCAAACATAACTCACTGCAATAAGATAAATTATATTTTATTTAATTGATTCCTTATGGATTAATTTCATTTTTGATGACAACAAAACTAATAAGACTTGGAATCACTAGACTAATTCAATAAAATAATTAATTTAAGAATTATGTTTTGGTAATAATGACGAACAAATACAACACTTTTGTTTTTTGTTGTTCGCTTCCATACGAGGTCAAATCAACACCAAGAGTCCGATCCGTCCGATATTTTGACAATAGCTGTCTACTAGAATGTACTGCACGAAAATTTTTGCAATACTGGTGCCATTGGAAAGTGAGCTTGAGTACTTATCGAACTGTCCTTGGATATGGGGTGAGTTTTTAGTGTGAAAACATATGATAAAAATTATTGAAATGAAGTGTAGATAACCTAACCTAACGACACGCTCCCGTTTCTACAGAATGGCTCTTGAATATTTGAATATTTTATGAAAAAATAACATATATTTGTTGTCGGTAAAATCATCACAAAATTTTAGAAACATATTGTTTTATTTTGTACGCTACTTTAGAATAATTTTAACAAAATGCAGGCATATTCAATTACAAAACTTTTATCAGAAACTCTTTTACAATTGGGAGTAATAAGGAAGATAAGTTAATTTTTTTTGGTTTTGTGTCTAAAAAATACTTTTTTGCGAAAAAATTAGTTGAGCAAAATATAAAAGAACTAAAAAGCAATTAAGCGTTCTCTAAGAATTTTTTATCCTAATGTGAAATTTGATTAAAACGTCTATGCAATTTTATGTTTTTGTTATTTCTCTCTGGCCAAGACAAAAGGAATATTTTAGGAGTACGTGGTTTGAGTTAATTCATTCGCGTGTTCACACAAAAATGTCTAAAAATAATTTTACATTTTTTGTTCATTCATGACAAAGAATTGATTGGTACGATGATTTTTATTCAAGAATTTGTATTGAAAAAACAAACAGTTACAGATTACCAACAAATGTTTTGAAATAAAAAAAGATATCCATAAATTATATTTGTTTTCACCTAGTTAAAGTTGTTTTCTTTATTTCACAACGAACTTTAGAGGAAACAACACGTCGAGATATTGAATTTGTCTAAAATAATAACGTCCAAGCATTGTTCGTTTTGTCATTGAACTGATTCCAAAAGTGATGATATAAAAAATAATCTAATTTAAGCTCATCTCGATAAAACTTTAACCACTTTCGCAATAATCTACCAAAGTGTGCCAAAATTAACATTTATACGATCCCACTTATTAATATAATTTCTCAGAAATGAATTTTGCGATACAAATATTTATAATTTATAAGCACTTGGATAATAAAGAAGTCCCTCCCTAATGCTAACTTACACAGTTTCTTCTTTATGCCCGTAGTTTTAGTAGAGCTTCGCAGTACAATTATTGACATAAAAAATAAATACTCATCTGGAACTGATGGACTTACATTAAAAATGTTTTTGAGTTTGCCCGATTCCACATTAAATCACCTTACCAATAACGTTTCATTTCAAAACGGCCTTTTTCCCAATTGCCTTAAGGCGACTATAATATTATATCGCTGCATAAGCATCGAATTATCGCCCAATTGCACTCCTATTAAACTTTTATCATTTTTGTTTAAATATAAATACTTACTATCCATCAATTTGAGTTTTTGAGTAACAAATGTACAAATGATATTCTCCCTCCTTAATAATGTATAATCTAGCCCAGGGATGGGCTTTTGGAAACTTTTTTCTTCGCGTGCCAATTTTTGTTAACGAAATTATTAACATTATTTATTAAAATAAAAGTATTACTTTAATTTTTCTGAAACACTAATTTATTGTGCAATATTGAAATATGTTTTTGTTTCTGCATGACTTCATCATAAGCCGGTTCCAAATATGATGCTGAATTGTTATCAATGGAAAAAGGAGGTCATCCGAAAGAGCCTATTACGAAGAAAATTTTTTCTTAGTTTCATTATTGAAAACGTTTGTCCGCACAAATAGCTTGTACCAAACATAGCCATTATTTTCTGGGCGTGGGCAACTATATTTGGGTATTGGGTCCTAGATAAGGACTTATAAAATTCCAATTTGCTGGTGTTCAGAAATAGTTGCTTCAAATGGGTAGTGCGTAATACGTAATATGAAAGCTGTACTTGATTTTTGTACTGCGGGCCGTAGTTTCCCCATCCCTGCTCTGGCCTAAACAGCTATCACTTCTTTGCAACAACTTTTGTGATTTTTGTAAGGCTTTCGATTGTATTAATCATAATATTTGAACTAACAAATTACAGTACTACGATTTCAGGGAAGCACCTCTCGCATTGTTTAAGTCATACCTTACCAACAGAAGTCAGCTTGTAAGGGTTGATACAACGACGTCATCTTGCAAGCCAATAGAATGTAAAGTACCCCAAGGCTCAGTACTAGGCCTTATTTTTTTTCTTCTCTTTATAAACGACATCTCCTATCTAAACATCTATATCTATTTGCAGACGACACTAGTTTCTCTTGGATCAACCTTGATCTCACGGTACTTCATAGGACCATATCTAGTGACCTAATCACCCTTAAATCATGGTACAATTCTAACCTTCTCTTCATTAAACAACACCACCATTAACATCGTTGAATCTGTAAAATTTTTAAGGTTTGTTGTGGCCAATTCGTTGTCATGGGAATTACATATTACCGCCTTATCTAAAAAATCAAGTTGCTCATGTTTTGTGCTGAGATTAGTTTCCAAAGAACTGAACTTATCCACCTCTTTAAAAGTATATTAAGCGCTTATCGAGTCGCAACTAAACAGCAGGGCTCACTGCAGGGACTTTTTAATAATTCTGATTCTTCCTTATTCATCTTTGCCTAATTCGTTGCACGTTTCTCCAATTTCAGAAAGATCGTTGCACGGCTATCCACTTAGGAACGCGGAGCACGACTTTTACCTACCTACTCCAAGATCAGAATTAGTTAAGGGCTCAATATTTTACAATGCAAAAAATGCACAATCACTTACCAATTGAAATCAAATCAATATCATTTTTTCCTGCATATTAACTGGAAAGTGCCTTCAATTCTGTAAACGACTTTTATTTTAATAATAATATTTAATTCTGGACATGCTGCATATTGGTTTAATTTTTGCTACGGACTTATATACTAATTATTATCTATTACTATTACCTATAATTTTGTTACTCATTGTAGTCTTATTCTGTATTTTATTTGCATCTTTATTTAGTTATTTTTGTTTGTTTTTTAGTTTTTACAAGCTTTTGTCTACAAATTGTAACAATTTTTTGACAATAAAGCATTTCTTTCCCTATTCCTCTTTCCTCTTCTATTAGAGCTTCTTCCCCACTATTCTCCCAAAAAACTGAAACTGGAAAAAAAATACTATAACATTTGGCCTTGCGAAGATATTTGAAACTGAGTCTGTTCTGTTTTTCAGATCAAAAACAAATTTGGACCCTTTTTAATTGAACTTGTAGTTAGAGAGTAAAATTTGACAAAGTAATTATATATTATTCTATTTGAGCTTATTTTGGTTAATAACTTTGTTTTCGTCTTGTCCATTTCTATATTTGCTTTTTTTATTCTCCACTATTATTTTTGTTGCCCTCTATTGAAAATCCAACTTCATCTTTACCGTACCATTATTCACACCATAGTAGTTTTTCAGATTTTCGTCTCTTTATAATGCGAATACAAGGGTAGGTCAATGATTTCGTGCCTTTTTAAATAAAATACTTACTTTTCGGATAAAAAATAATTTAATTTTTCAACTTAATCTCACTTGAGCTCTATATACTTGGTCCAACGTTACTTCAATTTGTTCAAAGAGTAAGTTATATCGAGGTGATCAAAGTAGGTGTTTGTTTGTCGCCCGAAACATTTCTTCATGTTTTAAAACGAGAAAGCATCACACTTAGCTAAATCCGGAGAATATTATGGACAAGGAAGCAAATCGTACCCTAATAAATGAATTTTTGTCATGGTAACTGCATCCTTGCATCGTCTTGCTTGTGGTTGACTGTGAGCAAACTCAACCATGTGACACTTTGATCTGCTAAAACCATGTTGTGACTGTTTTCAATTATCGTTTAATTAGTATTGTACGGCTACAATGAATTTTTGAAACATAATGCTAACTAATTAACTAGTTTGTTTTTCTATTACGAGGTATTCTGCTAACAATGGCTAACAAATACCAACTGATTGACGTAGATAATACAAGGATCACCATTCCGTTCGTAACTTCAAGGGTACCTCGAGGATCCCATTTGAAACGCTTATTATATAATATCCACATCAACGATATGTCTGAATGTTTCAAAATTTTTAATTGTGTTAGAAAGAGTTGATTGAATGGTATTTTTAATAAATATTGATAAAAACTATAATAACATATTCGTTTTATTCTACAAAATTTTATTACTTACTATGTTTTGTTTAGTCTAAAGACTAGTACAGACCGGGATGCAAAATGTGGCCAATACTTTTAAATTTTGTTTGATACGTCAATTTGTACCTAGAAACATGTTGTCAATACTGTTGAGTATCCATACTAAGATCATCAGTTAACTCCATTTTACATATGAGAGATCAAAATGGGAAGGTGAAGCGTTGAATTTTTTAATTTGCATTTTTAAGCATCACCTTAGTAGTTATTGTAAAATGTACATCACAAAAAAACAAACTATGTTAAACATACCTACAAAGTTATCCTTTCGATTGTGGTTGACTGTGAGCAAAACCACTGAACCATGTGAGACACTTCGATCTGCTAAAAGCATGTTGTGACTGTCTTCAATTATTTCTTAATTAGTATTATACAATTTTTCCAATCAAATTGATAGTGCCGATTTTTCATAGTATTTATTACTCTTAACTTGGCTTTGAGTGATAAGTTTTTGTAAAAACATAATGTTAACTAATTAACTATCTACTTTGTTTTTCTATTACAAGGTATTCTGCTATCAATGGCTATCAAATACCAACTGATTGACGTAGCTCGTTCAAATTTTGATGGGAGTGTTGCGATTTAAGTTAAGAGTCGGACAATTATAGGAAAAGTTACCTACTAGTAAACCCGGTCTCGCCTCGTAGTAATAGTATTTCTTTTAATTGATTTTGCTAGCTCTGCCTCATTTTATTCGACCCTTCGGAAAGATAACTTTTCCAGAATAGCATCTGAAATTTATGGAGCGATTTCAGTTGTTTTGGAAATGCTTCTAATGACAATTTCTTCATTTTCGTTTATTTTTACCTTACTATATTATGCATATATGGAATTTATTTGAAATTTTGTATACTTTCTCGAATTTCATGACAATACATCATTCGGTAAAAAAATTTGGAATATTTGATAAAATCATGTGAATTAATTTATTTGATTTTGTATTTTTGTTAATCTATTTGAATTAAATTAACTTATTTTTATAAATTTTATGAAATAAAATTAGTTAGTTTTAACCCTAAAATAATTTTTACTCTCAAAAAAATTGAGAAGGCACAAATGTTGAATCAATTGGTTTCTAAGAATAATTTGAATGATAGATACTGATGATGACACAGTTGAAAAAGTATATTGTGAACATACAGATACAGAAAGTAAATGAATGTGCAGCAGGCGTTTGATGTAGGCAGTAAGCTCGGCAGCAGTAAGATGAAATTTAGAGCCTCAATACTAATGATATTACCAATTTCATTTACTCTTATATTATTTTTTTATACCTTACGAAAATTTTTTGATAATTTTCACTCAATTACATTGAACGTTAGTATCCATAACAATGAATTTTAACTTTACTCAATACCGGATCTTGCAGCTAATTTTTTAAATGCCATAGTTTATATATGACCAACATTTCTTTACATTTCTGTACCAATATGTTCACAATATACATTTTCCAGTTTGTAATGATCAGCGTTATGATTTTTTATTTATTATCTAAATCATCAATTAAGACCCATTGTATCAAGGTTCACGCTAAAATTTTTATTTTTCAATTATTTATTAATGTTTTTGAATATTCCGAAAGGGAGCTTTATCAACATTTTTATTTTATTGTTGGCAGCAGATAGGTACGCTAACGTACGAGGAGAAATAAATTATTAATATATTAATATGGAATAGTCGTCCCTTTGAATAAATCTCGAAAGCAATCAACAACAAACCTACTCAACTCCTATTAATTTTATGTTTGGATGTCCTAATCATTCATCGTAGAAGCACTCCATATTTTACACTACCTCAAGTGGAAACATTTGTTTAGAAGTTGAGGAGGAAAATTTTATTGAAATCAGTCCTAGCCCTTTCAGTTATTTCCATCCCATTATGTTTCATGCATTTCCTTGTAACTGGGTCATCACTTTCATATAAAATAAAAATTATTTTGCAAAGCACATTATGTATAATAAGTTTTCAGATATTTTTGCCTTGTTACAAATTCATGAATAAATTAATATTTGCTGAATACTGGCTAGTAATGACCAATTCAAAAGTATTTTTAATAATCACCTATATATTACATTTATAACACGCTTCTATGGCAATTATTTAGGATAGGGCGAGGAATTTATTCCTTCACATACTTTTTCGAGGTTGAAAATTTAGATAACGTGTATTAGATTAGAATTTGCTCGACACATCGATTTCTTTGTTCACATTTGTTTGTTATTGCGTGCTTCTATGATTTGCTCAGTCAAAAATTCCATCAGTTGAAATTTTGAAGCGAATATGATCACACAATATAAATTTGTGGGGCTGGTGATCGTGAAAAATTAATCGATTTTTTAATTGATCAAAAAGTGCTAAGAGGAGAAATAATATGTACAGAGTATGGTTCATTGATTTCTATAAATCTTTATCTTCATCTTTCCGTTGTACCTATAGTTATTATCAAGTTCATCGAAAGCAACGGCGTCCATTTTCCTTAAGATAACTAATAGGAACATGGTTCCATAGAATGCATATTGACATTCAACATGCGTGCAGAATAATCGCGTATTTTTTATATCACCGACCACCACATCAGGTCGAATTGATGGAAGATTTCAAAATTTCATCGGCTACCGCAATTGATTGGAGCTCATATTGTCGAGAGGTTTATATTATTTTTTTTTATCGAGTTGAAAGGACGATAATGTTACCTAAGATTTGTGTTCGTTTTTGTAAATCGAACGTCAAGAAGTATTGGTGGTGACGAGCACATTGTGCAGGTGGATAAAGCGCATTTTGGTAAAAAAAATACCACAAGAGCCGTATCATTCGAGGAACGTGAGAATTAGGAGGAATAGATCCGGTTACTAAGGAGTGCTTTATTCAGACTGTTATAAATAGATTCGTTAAGGTTTTGCAAGAAATTATTACGCGTCGCATTGCTCCCGGCACCATAATTATTTCCGATTGTTGGCGAGTGTATAGAGGTCTTTCAAGAGAACGGTGGATGCACCTAACAGTGAACCAACGGTATAATTTTGTAGATCCTGTAACCAACGCTCATATTCAAAATATTGAGCGACTTTGGCGAGATATTCGTGATAACATACCTCGTTATGTAAGAACAGGATCTCATTATCGTCAGTATTTTTGGGAATTTCTATTTAACAGACATTATTCATATTCAAATAGAATTGAAGTATTTATTGAAGAAATGTCACGAATGTATCCAATAGAAATTGATGATTATTTGTACGTGTAAATAAATGATTATTGTTAGAAATTGATTTGTGTCATCACATTAATCGTAACTAATTATATTTAATGTTGGAGAGGATTGGGGGGGGGTTTGTTAGAAGATAGTCTAAAGTTTTAACAGAAATACCGCCCCGTCACTCCAACATCAAGAATTTGCAAAATATCAACTATTCAAGATAGTGTACATTTTCCAATGCTCGAACCTTCAAAACTATGAGACGGATTATTTTCCGCGCCCAACATTTTCCTCATTTTGTGTAACTAGGTCCCATCCAAATGGTGCTCCTCTTCCTTTATAAAACCACAAGTTCGAAAACAATTTTTTATTGTCGTGTTTCTTATATTTTTCCAGGCTTTGTTGGCTAAATCCATAGCAGAAAACAATGTCAGTTTGTATTCAACCCCTTCTTCAAGATTGTCTAAACGTTGCATCACTACTTCCTTTCGATAAAAAGTTTTGAAAACTTCAATTATGCCTTGATACAAGAGCTGAAGGACTGATGTTGTATTAGCAGGCAAATAAACTACCTTTACATTACTTAGAGGGGGTATGTTATTGTGAGCAGTACAGTTGTCTACAAATAAGAGAATTTTTCTATTTTTTCTATGGAAGTCAAGTATAACTGAAATAAACCACTCATTAAAGCATCATCAGTAGTCATCCATGCCTTTTTGTTGGCCCGATAAGTCATAGGAAAAGTTTTTATGTTCTTAAAACACCTTGGTTTGGCAGACTTACCGATTATTAGTGTTGACCGTCAGCAAAACGGTAATCCGGTCTTTACTGCTCTTGCCGCCATGACACTTTTCTCCTTTGTAACACATTGAGCAATCGGGAAGACATTTGTAAAATAGACCCGTCTCATCGACATTGAAAATTTTACTGGTTTCGTAGTCCTTGATTATTTCTTTTAATTCTAAATTCCACACGGAGCAAACTTCAGTTGGAACACTTGCACTTTCCCCATTTCGTTTTTTA
The DNA here is from genome assembly GCF_026250575.1 of Diorhabda carinulata. Taxonomy (NCBI): domain Eukaryota; kingdom Metazoa; phylum Arthropoda; class Insecta; order Coleoptera; family Chrysomelidae; genus Diorhabda; species Diorhabda carinulata. The sequence continues at coordinate 22,096,481 of NC_079462.1, read as the reverse complement.
AAAGCAATGTTATGCCGTTTCTTAAAGCGGTCGAAGCATCCATTACTAGCTCGAAAGTCACTTGACAGACCTAATTTTTGCGCAAAAATCTTCGCTTCCTCTCGCAATATACTCCATCCGATCGGTAAATTCGCAATTCTTGCATGGTTGAACCACTTACCTAAAGCCTCTTCAAGCTGTGGGAACTCACCCTTCTTGAAACGTTTCATTTTGTTATTAGAGCTGGCCGCAATGATTTCATCTTTTTTCTTTAAAATTGAGGTGATAGTGAATACTGACTACATATAAACAATACAATAGGGATTTTTTTTCAGAGTCATACGAATTATCAGACGTTTCCTTCACATTGCAGCCTGGAAAAAATACGCAATACCGAGGGGACCGAAATATATGGCGTTTTTACGAATTATTGAGATTTTTTGAAGTGACCAGTAGTTTTATACGATATATCGAGATTTACGATATAACGGTATACGAATTACCGAGATTCTACTGTATATATTCTTTTTCAGCATAAAAAACTGTATAACATACTAAAATTTCAAGGAAATCGGGCCATCGCTCGATTTCCTTGAAACCTAAACCTTTAACTAAATAATTACCCGCTTCTATTGTCAGTTTTAACAGTTGACACAAGAGTATTAGTTCTTCATTCAGACTAAAAATAAGCAGGACATTAGAACAACATGTAAGATTGACAACTAAACGATTGGATGTTGCGAAGAAAGAGAGAGTGGAACGAATACATAGATCGAATTAATGACGACAGAAGGGCAAAATAGCTAGAGACAAGTCGCCTTTAGGGCGCCGAAGCAAGAGATGGAGCGACAACCTCTCTAATAATCAAACGGTAGAGGAGACGAGGAAAAACAAGCATTTTGCTTACATTGAAGAAAGAAGAAGATTCTCCTTCGTCAATATCTCTGACCTGCTGACCGCTTTTCCAGCAAAGCCAAAAGCATAGTGTACTTCTTGATATCGACATTTTTGCGAACGTGCAGATCTCAACATTGAATATGTAGCATACAAAGTCGACGCCTTTAATGGTTCGATATCTGAAGGCATTTCAATTAATTACTTCTGACCTGCTTCCACTAAAAAACTTAACTTTACTTAAAAACTTAAAAAAATTCCACATCACATTAAAACATATTTTCATTGCAATTTAAGATTCTATTAAATATTAGAATATACATTAAATAGACAAAACGTTGTACGTAAACACGCTGGCACTCGTTTTGGCAAATATTACGCTTGTTGAATAATACCGCTCTTTTCATAACTAGTTATGTAAATAATTATTATGCGCTATCTTATGATTGGCAATATGTTGTAATGTTCCACACGCCTAAGGAAGAGATCTTAGAATAATTTCGATTATCTTAAAACATATTTCTTGTTATAGTATCAAATATAACTAACAGAACCAATTTTGTATTAATTATCTGAACAAGTGAAGATGTTGTTCATGTTGAATTTTGATATTAATGTATTTAAACAAGTCGAGATGCTGTTTATGCAAAAGCATTATTCCTCAGATGACTGCTTTCAATCCATATTGTGTGAATTACTATAAACAGAAGCCAATTAATTTTAATACACTTAGTATAAATCCAGTCGAAGTACTATCCACGTCATTATTGTTAAAATATGTTGATTTTAGTATTGTGAGAGTTTTTATAATTATAACTTAATAAAGAGTGTAATAAAATCAAGTATTCTCTTTCCTATACAACAATGTAGCAAATATGTTAATAAAATCGTGGCCATAAATAACGCACCACCCTTTATTTTAATATCAAAACCTAAAATGTTAATCTTTTGGGTTTCTTTTTTTTTTCTATCACAAAAATATAAAGTATTTTACATGTTAGCGATGAAATGTAGCAAAATTTCTTATCAGCAAATAAATGTTTTTGTGGTTTCTTAAAATTTTAATTTTATGCATATTTTAATGTTTTTTATTCTACTCGTATTGTTTTACCAGCTTGTGGACAGCAGTAATTTGAGTCAATTAAGGTGTGTTAAAGTCGAGACTAGTTAAACAAAAAATGAATAGAGTTAGACAGTTAAGTGAACGCGAAACTGGAAGAATAGCCGAGTTAGTCGGACAGAGACAAAGTTATCGTGAAGTAGCAAATTTGTTTAGCGTACACCACACCACCATTGGCAGTTTTAACTCCTCGAGAAGACCGCTTTTTGCAATTAAATTCATTAAGAAATCGGTCAATGACAAGTGTCGAGCTCAACAGCCTATTACGAGAAAACTGAAATGTAAATATCTCTGATAGATCAATAACGACACCTTTAGAATGCTGGTCTACACAGCAGCAGAGCTCTCCAGGCAACTTTGCTAACCAGGCAGCATCATGTTGCAAGACTAAGATTTGCAAGGCAACATTTAGTTCGGAATTTAGAAAATTGGTGCCAAGTTTTATTTACTGATGAGGCAAGTATCAGTCTAAGAGGTTCAGATGGACGTAATCAAATTCGGCGAGGAGAAAGATTTGCGCAGTCTTGTATCATTCCCAGGGAGCCGTTCCAAGGAGGGTCTATCATGTTTTGGGGAGGAATTTGTTTTGATGCCCGCACAGAATTGGTGTCTGTTCCTAGACCCGCCCTCAACGCATCAAGATACATAACTGACATTCTTGAAAATCACGTCGTTCCGTTTGGGCCATTTATTGGTGATTATCTTTGTTTAATGCATGATAACGCTAGTCCACACGTTGCGGCTGATGTTCTGATTTAACTAAACAAAGTAGGAATTCAGACCCTGGACTGGCCACCAAGAGGTCCAGATATGAATCGTTATCGAGTATGTCTAGGACATTTTAAAACGCTGCAATCGTCTTCGAAATACATCTCCTCAAAAAATTTCTGGAGATTGAGCAAGCGGCATTAGAGGAATGGAAGGACATACCTCAAGAAGTGAAACAGCATCTACTTGAAACCATGCCCAGGAGAATGTTAGTAAAAATTACATCCACCGGCAGAAATCACGCTACTAGCGTTTTAAAAAAAGAAACATTATTTGGTTTTATTGTTATGTTTTCATTTTTATTTTTTACTCATTAAAAATCACTAAAAATTACTACACATTTCTTATTATTGCGTCAAAAGGATTGAAAAGAAGTAAACAATAGCAATATCAATTTAACTTTATAAAACAAAAAAATATTTTCCGAAATCGGGGTGGTACGTTATTTTTGAGCACGAGTGTTTTTATATTTGACGACAACGCTCTACCACAGAGAGATTTCAATAAATTATTCATTTTGATATAGGAATACGAACCCTTAAGGGGCCTAGTTGCTGAGATATAGGGTGTTCAAAATTTTAAATCAAAATTAGGGTTAGTTGAATGATTTTTGCCGCAGTTTGAATTCTAGCTATTAGATCTTGCTCTGATTCGATGATTTTTTTGTACACTATGGATTTCATATAGCCCCATATAAAAAAATCGATAGGATTTAAATCAGGTGATCTTGGATGCCAACAATTGGGTCCATCCCGACCAATTCATTTTTATCTTAAACGTCTGTAATTTCTTGCCGCTGAAGCAAAATCAACAGATGCCCCATCGTGTTGAAACCACATCTGTTGTCTAATATTTAACGGTAACATTTCTTCCAAGAAGCGCGTATAAATTGCTCCATTTAATTTAATAAGTTTATTGAAATAAACGTCTAACAGTTACAACAACTACTGTAAATTTGTCAATTTTGTTATTATTTGTTTGAAATTAAGATTATGAATAATTTTTCTGTTTTTAACTACGCTTAACCATTATTATAAATATTTAATTAATTTGGAAATTACTTATGTTCTTGGAGACTTTTGTTTAGAGGCAAATTTCTACAAAACCGTTCATTTCAGCTCCATAAAAGATTATTAGTTTCTCTACTAATTAAAAATAATCAGGCAATTTAAAATAAAATTTAAAAAAGAATTTGCTGCAGTGGCGTAAAAAATAGGGGGATAAAAGTGACAACTAACCCTGACAGCGTGCCACTGGTTGAATTTTTCGAAAGTTTGTTCATGTCAAAATATTACTTTATCAAGGAGTATATTGGTCACCAAATTTGAAAAAAAAATTTAAAGGTGTTGTTGATTTATGGTAAATTTTTGATTTTGATTTAAAATTTGGAACACCATACATCTCAGCAACTAGGCCCCGTAAGGGTTCGTATTCCTAATCAAAATGAATCATTTATGAATCTACTCTGTGGTAGAGCTTGTTCGGTCGAATATAGGAACACTTTGTATATTGTAGTATTTTATGATCAAGTTTTAGCCAGGATTGAGAAGTTTTCTGTTTTTTTTTTGACTTGTTGTATGAATGTTCACAATTATAAACAGAACTGTATATTTTTCTATCAATTCCAGTTATTTGACTTTTACTTAAAATTTAATTTACAACTGATGTTATTCCGTTGTGATTTTGGCTGAAATCTGCTATAAAACATATTTTATGTGCGTGCATAAAATTGATTTACATTTCAAATAAACACAAAGATGTTAAAATCAATTTATTAACATTTGCTGTAATAATTGTTATAATAAACATTTTTGGATGGTAAGGTTCACATAGCTTTTTTTCAATTATAATAAGTTTATGAGATTTTTGTATTTGTACATGAAAAACATGATAAAACAGTAGAAAACAATATTTGATAAGAGAAAACGAATATATATTAGTGGTGGATCAAACCATTATTTAGCTACTGGAAGTTAATAAGACCTTTACGCACAATCATGTTACCAACCTCGTCACTTTGATACTCCAAACTAGATGAAATTAGGTTTATTTTTTCTTAAAACAAATTAGGATATAATCCGATCAAATTTGAATGGTCTATTTAAACTGTATGCGTAAGTTGAAACAGAAACATTTCTTTCTAAATTTATACCCTGGTTGATGTTCGTTTGGAGTTTGAGCACCATATCTAAACTAGTGTTTGATTGTCACCTATTTGTTTACTAATCAAAAAGAATGTCTGGCGATATTGACTATGGAAAAAAATTGAACAACATTTTTCTACCTTTATGACCCGAAAATTTTGTGTAAAGGTTCCATTCTTACTTTTCAAAATGACCCGATCAGAGAAGCAGGCACCCTTTCAGAGGCTGAACGATAGGATGCTCAGCTTGTTTCTTATCAATTCAGTTCCTAAGTCACAAAATAGATGAACTGTTTCTTTAACTAGAGCAGCTTCATTTTCCAGAATTGTTGCCGTCACTGAACATTGGTTAAATAATATTGAGCCTTTTTTTTGGAGGTACTATGATCATCCACAAACAACGACTTTTACGAAATTACACAGTTCAAAGATTCGATATCTGAGAAAGTATTCGAATTTTATATCGTCTACCACAAGACTTATGACCTCTATATTGTTTGTATTTAAAGAACACCTGATGCTGACCTTACTGGATTCCTTACCTGTCAAAAACAAATTAATTCCAAGTGGCGTTCTCAATATTTATTATTCCCGTGTGCGTGCTGGTCGAAAAATTTCTTCAGTCAATTTTTTATTCTTTTCGTATGGTCATTCATATACTGGCATCAACCAGAATAACTGAAACCAGTTCTAGTACTATAGACTAAGTCGTGTCATCGTATGATTCAGAATCCACTCAAAATTCGTACTAAAAATGCTTCTCGCAAATTATGCCGTAGCTTTTGGAGGAAAATTATCAAAACTTCAAGCACCGTTGTCATAGTTGCTCTCTGGTGATGTGGAATTAGAATTTTCTACATTCATAAAACGCTAACTTATCTCGCATCCATTTTTTTCCCCGTCAGGCGTATTGTAAATAAGTAAAATAAACCCAGGTCCACTAAAGATTTAGGTATATCTGCAAAGAACCCGCGATCTTTATTTCACCTAAGGAAATTGTCGGACAGTATCTTTTTCAAAAATTACGTGAAACTATAGAGAAAAATTTATCATAAGACAATAAAAGCAACCAAGAATATTCATTATAATAGGACACTTGATTCGTCTCTAAAGAAACATGGTCCATTGTGAATGATCTAAGAAATAAGCCTTCTTCATCGAGCATAATCTCTACTTCACATAATAAACTCAACAATTACTTTGTGAATGTAGCCAATAATTTATCAAATTCTATAACTATTCGGATCTCATGATCCACTTTCATACCTACCTGATGCTAATTAAAAGTTAACTTAACTTATACAGTTTCTTCTGTATGCCCGTAGTTTTAGCAGAGCTTCGCAGTACAATACATCAAAAATAAATACTCATCTGAAACTGATGGACATTAAAAATATTGTAGAGTCTATCCGATTGCACATTAAATCATTTTATTACTTTAATTAACGTTTCGTTTCAAAATGGCACTTTTCCCAATTGTCTTAAGACGGCTATAATTATACTTCTGCATAAAGGAGGAGATGCTAATTAAACATCGAATCATCGCCCAATTGCAGTCGTTTTCATGTTATATAATATCATAGAACGATTGGTCAAAAAGAGGCTCGAGAACGAATGATGTGTACTCTATCTAGGAGTTCAATTGTGTTAATCATAATATTTTAATTAATAATTTTAATTTTAATTTTGATTAATAAAATCTAATCTTCTGTGTCTCAACGTTTTATCATAGAAAATTACATTGCAGCCTTTTTTATTAAATAACACCACCATTGATGTCGTTAAATCTGTAAATTTGTGGACAATTCCTTGAAATAGGAGCTAAATATTGCCGCCTTATTTGAAAAATTAAGTTTCTCCTGTTTTGCACTGAGATCAGTTTCAAAAGAACTGAACTTAGCCTCCTCCTTAACAGTTTATTATGCCCTTATTGTGTCGCATCTCCGATATGACCTTCCCATCTAGGGTACCGGTATCAATTTAAGCGAATCTTCAAACTACAAAAGAGAGCTGTCAGATATTTACTCAGACTAAACTGCAGGGCTCACTGCTGGGATGTTTTTAAAAGATTGAAAATTCTGATTCTTCCTTCCTTATACATCTTTGAATCGTTTGCTTTATTCGCTTCTCCAAATTCAGGAAGATCGTTGCACGGCTATCCACCTGGGAACGCGGAGCACGACCTTTATCTACCTAATCCACGTTCAGAATTAGTTAAGGGCTCAATATTTTACAATGCAAAAAATGCACAATCACTTGCTAATTGAAATCAAACCGATATAATCTTTTCCCGCAATTCGAAATAATTCGAGGGTATATTTACTGGAAAGTGTCTTCTACTCTGTAAACGACTTTTATTCTAATAATAATATTCAATTCCGGGTACACAAAGTTTGTTGGTAGTTTTTATTTATGTAGTATCGCAAAACTATTTTTCACCTATTTTGGCGTCTTTTTGTAATATTATTTCAGAAAACCAGATTTTTCAAGGAAGGTTTGTAATGATATTATCAAGAAACTACTTCCAAGCCTATTCAAATATTTTCCAAAAATCATACCCAACACTTGTTGATGTAGTTTATATTATGAGAATATTTTAATAATTCAACGAATTTATAAATCTCTGTATGCTTTGATAAACTGCAATGAACTTTAGTTTGATTATTTACTCATAACTTAAACATGAACCTGTATATATCGGCGAAAAAAGCTTAGACGTAAGATGATCGGCATCGCGACGCATCAGCCTCCTTAGTGCTAGTGTTATTCTGGTAACGACGAACTCTGATCCAACTTCGCGAGCGAAAATTATTTATAAATGCGTGTGTGTCAAATTTGTGATGCTTTTCTGTGATACATATGTACAAGTGCTGTGATTTTTTTAAGTTTCCTTAGTATGTTTTCCAAAAGGAGTCTTCCAGTGAATTATTTTAAATTTGAAATTTTGATATCAACAGGTACGACACTGCGTTTGTTTGCTTTGGTGTGCTTTTCATCCTCATAAAAGTGGAAGTATAACATTTATTTAGTCCAGCACATAATAAACTGTCTCATGAATTGCAATTTGAGGGTATTGAGGAAACTTTATTAGAGTCACCGATGTTTGAACTTAAAACATAACCTAAATCGCAAATTTTTATAATCCTACGATAATCATAGGATAATGATACTAAACTATAAACCAGAGCTTATTATAACAAACAGTTTAGTTCCAAGCTAATTTTTAGTTGGACTTTTTTTTAATGGAGGACAATTATGTCACTAAAAATATCAACTACAATACAAAATTCAAATGTTCGTTCCGGTTTATATTTAAAGATGATTGTTTGCTGTTCTTGATCTATATTATCTATGTCAGTTAAAACCTATTATGTATATACAATGTGATCCATATGTATCGAATTCATTCAATTCTAGCTTTATTATCTACTTTGTGAAAAAAAAAAACACTGAAACAGGTCGATTTTTATTCTTAAATTGACAATTTACAGTATGAAAATACTATCGCTCTTCAGCACCTCCTTTGAGTTATAAGCACCCTCTCGAAAATTTTAAATAAGAAAGGGGAACGTCTGGTACCTGATTTTAGTCATTTGTTCATCAATATGAAGTTTTTATAAATTTGGTGCAATCAAAATTTATCATAAAACTTTACGTAGAATGAAAATAATAATGCTGCATAATATTTAGAATGAATTTTTTAATGTACTTCACAATTTTTATGTTCCAAATGACCAACATTCACACAATAACCAAGGCGATTTTGGACTTTTGGATCTTTGAAAATACTAAAATATTATTCAAAAAGCTGAACAAACAATTGATATGAATGTAGTAGGCTGCTGTTATTTACGTATTTAAAGTTACTAAAAGACGTCAGTATAATATTTGTGAGCGTATTAAATTTAATTACGGCTCATCTATCCTAGACTCAAAAAATAGATATTTTGATTGTGGTAATAAAACAAAAACTAAAAAGGAGGTTTGTGAAATTCTTAATAATAAGTACCCCGATCAACACGTTTCGCAGTCTATAGTTAGCAAAATTGAGAAAAAGTTTAGTGAAACTGGTCAAGTAAAAAATATTGAACAACCAGGTGGAAATGTTCAATTTACTGTTGAAACAAAGTTCTAGAGATTGAGGAATATCCGCATAAGAGAACTCAAGAACTTGCCGTACAATGAGGTAAGTAAATCATCTATTTTGAGAGTTTTGCATAAAGAAAAATACCACCCTTACAAAGATCAGTTGGTTCAGGAGTTAAATGAACATAATCCTGATAGAAGGAAAGAATTCTGTGAATTGATAATTGACTGAATGAACACAGATTTGCAGTTCATACACCAAATAGTTTTTTTCTGACAAAGCGACGTTTCATTTAAACTGAACGGTTAACTAACAAAACTGTAAATATTGGAGCAGAGAAAATCCCTACTGTATATGTGAGGCGCACTCTCAATATCCTAGAAAAGTGAACGTTTGGGCTGGTATAATTAACAATAAAATTATTTTTAATTTTTTTGAGGACAGGTTTATCTAGACTTTCTTATTAATTTCTTAGTGCCTATACTACAAAGCCTTTTCCTGATGTTAATCATCAAAATGAGACAGATCGATCTATTTAATACCAACAAGACGGGGCTCCAGCACATTTTGCACGTACTGTTAGAAGCTATTTAAACAAGGTTTTTCCCAATAGATGAATTGAAAGACGTGGAACGATCGAATGGCCGGCTAGATCCTCCGATTTAACTACTCTCGATTACTTTTTTAATATACTAGATAATATTGCTGATTTAAAAGTTAGGATAACGAAAGAAATTAACAGAATACGAGAATTCCAAATTCTCAGTTATGATTGCACCAAATTTTAAAAAAAACTTTATATTGCTGAACAGAGAACTTAAATCCCTTTCCAACAAGGTGCCCTTTATTATTCGGAGGGGGTGCTGGAGGTGGATAATATTTTCATATTGTGTATTGTCAATTGAATAAAAATCGACCTGTTTCAGTTTTTTTTTACCTAGTACATAATAACGCTAATATTGAATTTATTCCATACATATCCTCCGCAATGAATTGCTATTCACAGATACTATTACAGATATTACATACTATCATAACATTTAACTTAATACAACTCTCTAGGATAAGGAAGGTTTTGAATAAAATGTCAGAAATCTATGATCAAAATATACGATGAGAAACTTCACTATACAATCTAGCAAAAATATATTTTCTTTGAAACGTATAAACGCCAATTAAACTGTCGGGCTATGGAGATTGTCATTGCTTTTTGTTTTTCTTAACAACTATCAATTATGTGTAAGATACAAATTAAGCATGTTATTTGGAATAAATTAAATTCTTAATTAATTGATTGTTGGTATTCATATTTTCGAACTTCTTTTTGACAGTTTCTAAATTATAAATTTTTTTGTTGTAAACACAACTGTATTTATAGTATAATGAAAACAGTATACGCCTATTAATAAATAAAGCGGTTTAGAAGATATAAACTGAATTATTCAAAAAGAAAAAAGTTTTGACAGAAATAATGCATGCTAGAAAGTTAAAGTGAATATAGTCAAAAGAATGCAAGAATCACGAAACCAAAAAAAGAGATACTAAAAGTAAACAATACAATTGGAATACCAGCTGACGTCAAAAATATAATCACGAAATGTCAAACTCACTTCTAGGTATCTATTTGAGCATTCCTGGTTATTTTAATCTAATTTATGTAGGCAAGTATTATGCCATGTAAAGGTCGTATAATATTTCAATATTTATGAAATATTGAAATTTTTTATAAGAACGGTTTGTGAAATTGTATAGTTTTTGTATTTGCTTTAGTGAAAAAAGAAACAATGTTATCTCTTTGCAGCCATATTTCAACGTTTGACATCATATACGAGGTCTGATAATCAAGTAATCAGTAATCAATAATTTCCTTTCGCACGAGTACACCGAATCCAGGTGATTGTTCAAGTCTTTGACTGAACTTCCAATAGCATCATCGTTAGAATTGTTTGGATGTCCTAAATAGATTTAAAATGCATCTCTTCTACCTTCCATTTTATTCGGAGGAAGAAAAAGATGTCGCGCAGAGACATAACTGACAAACAGTGTGGTTGTGAAAGCTTAAAAATTTTTCACACTGAACCCGCATCGTCGCTTGAACCCGCGTTGGAAGCGTACTACTGATCCTTTTTCGAAGTTTAACAAGCAGCTATAAATCACTTGAATAACGGTCTGTTCAGGTGAAGGAATTGCTTATGAACCACTATGGAATAAGCAATTGAGCATGGATTTCACTTTCGACTTGCTCATTCCAATTTTTTTAGTATTGGGTCATTTGGTAATAGTCACTCTTGACTCTAATGTGTACGATCACTTTTTGTCTACTTCGAACAGCCTCCGGTGATTGTCATTGGGTGAAGTTATTGCTTATCTGAGATATCAGAACCATGTTTGTAAAGAGCAACATCTTGAGTTAAGATGTGGCGTTCACAGTTGACATTTAGCTTGAGAAACTAGACTGTCTTCCTCTTTGCACTTTGTTTTTCAAGTTCTCACGATTATCTTTGAACATTTTATGCTCAGGAAATACTTGTACACGTCTCAAAAAATAATCAGTAAACACTTTTAATACTGGACCGTAATCTCAGATACTAAATTTCTCAATTCTTGCTCGATATTTTGCATCTCCATTTTTGGGATGACATCATGTATAAACACACAGCTAGCAGTGAAATATAGATCTCACAAAGCTAAAAAAATATGTATAGATAGAGGAGGTATAGATAATGCGTTAGAAGTCACGTTGTTCTATGATTTTCACAAACTTGGCAACGTCTCATTATTTGATTGTATGACCTCGTATACATAGACAACTGATACGATAGTGTTGGCACAATAACTTTTATAGCGTCGATTCCGAGTTTGTGACACTATTTCTTTATCAATGGAACAATGTTAACAATTGAAAAGACTCGTCTGCATGATTTCAATTATACATTCAGCTATTCGCCACGAAAGCAAAAATATTGATTAGCTACGAAAGAAAAAAATTGGTAGCCTGTATGCGTGATTGATTTTAACAAATTTATAAAAAGATGTCATTCAATATATAATGAAAAATAAATAATTACTTATAGTTTCAAAAAAATAGAAAACGCGCTTCAAGCAATAATCAAACTAAAAGTTAAAAACTAGTTATTGCCATATGAATAAATTTACAGAAGAAAAAATTAATGTCATTATTATAAAAGCGTGCGGTGTTTTCTATGAAATTTTATGCAGAAACAATTTCTTAACTAATATTTACTGACTTTTAATTTTCTTTCCAAATATTTTGACATAGGTAATCATTACCAGAAACTTCATATTCATTATTTTTTGTTTTTTCGTGTTTTTGATTTCAAATTATAGAAATATTTTCAAGTGTTATATCTTTATATCGATATGAGAAATATAGTACAACAAGGAAAAAAAGATACAGAAATTCTGAACTCATTGCCGTGGTTAAAAAATAATTAGGCTAAACACAAAAATGACAATATACAAAGTCATAGTAAAACCTATTTTAACGTGTGGATGTCATTGCTGGCAACTAACAGATAGACAGAGATCGTGCAGGATATCCAGATCGAAGCATATACGGAATGGAGATATACGACGAAGAAGGGGTCGAGTATAAATGACTTCAGAGAGAATATATACGAAGGAACTACTCTGGGACGGACATGTGATGAGGATGAAACAGAACAGGTGGCCGAGAAAGAAAAAGGAAGAGAATGAAATGATGTATCCGCAGAATAGAAGGAGACGAGGAAAACCCTCAAGGACCTGGAAGGAAGAAACTGAGCAAAATATGAAAAACAAAGTTATCCAGGAAAACAAGTGGATAGATAGAAAGTTGTAAGACCCCCGGTGTATATATATAAAAGCAAAAAAATAGATCTCACCAATGGAAAAATGAAATTGAATAAACTATGAAAAGTGACGAATTTCTTATGGCTAACTTAATTTCAAAATCACATATTGCTCACACTGTGAGAAATATTATTTCTCATGGCACTTTGCCCACACCATGTACATTTATATGGAGAATCAATAAATATCGACGAAAACTTTAAATAGTTGACGCAACTGTCAGATTATAGATCTTTTTTAAATTCTTAAGGTAGTTTTCATTCGAGGTTTGATAAAAATGACAATTTCCAATAAATATTATTTTAGTAGGACATAATTATACCAATTCATAATAAATAATATGGATACTGACAGTAGTGACGATTTTGATAATACTCCTCCAGAGATATCGAAAAAAGCAGCAAAAGTAACTTTAGAATTGCTGCCAGAAATTTCAAGAAACAAATATGAATTAATATACGAGAAATTTATGGAATGGAGAAGAAATACAAAAATAAAATCTTTTTCGGAAACTGTACTTTGAAGAGTTTAAAGGCGTCTACACTTTGGTCACAATATACAATGTTGCGAAGTACTATCAATGTAGAAAATAACATTGAAATATCCGCGTATCAGAAATTACGTTCATTTTTGAAAAGAAAGTCCGACAATTACGTTCCTAAAAAATCAAACAGCAGACCAATTGCAGAGATTTTTAAACGAAGCTCCAGACAAGGAATATCTACTAATAAAGGTAAATTTATTTAGAAAGAACTATTTTTAGAATTTAATTCTATTTTTTCCTTGAAAATAAATATAAATTTTTCTAATTAGTGGGTTATTCAGTGAATAAAAAGAATTAAATAATCATTAAATTTCCATTTCAAATTTCAAATACTTTTAACCAATACATTTAAATCAATGGTCAATGGTGCAGTGGACAGTGTGTCCGCTTGGAACTCAGTAGTCCCGAGTTCATTCTGTTTTTGTTTATTTGCAGACAGAAGAAGCTATAAGCGTAGCAGGGGCATGTCGTAGAGAGTAGTTGGGGAGGTTAAGAATCGATAATTTAGATGATTTAAGATAACACGAAAACAAAAAAGGCAAGAACTTTCACTGTAACGAGATAATTTTATGAGATATATAAAAAATATGCTGCTCTTCGACCGATTGATTTGCCAGCAAAACGTTTCTTTTTAAATTATCAACACGGAAAATGTACTAGACAGGTTGTTGGCATTAACAAATTCAGTAGTATGGCTAAGACAATTGCAATTTTTTTAAAATTAGAAAATCCCCATCTATACATAGGTCACTGCTTCAGACGTTCTTCGGCAACAATTATAGTAAATGCGGGAGGGGACATATTAATCTTAAAGCGCCAATGAGGATGGCAATCCAGTACCGTGGCAGAAGGATAGATCGAAGAATGTATTAAAAATAAAATCAATGTTGCTAATAAAATTGTCAACTCCATTGAAAAACTACTGGAACTATGAACGATCAACCCTCAACATCTAAAATTAACATAACAGAAAATTTAATAAAAAGAAATGACATTACGGGTATAACTATACAAAATTGTAAAAATTTCACAATCAACTACAATTTTAAATTATATTATTTAACAGTTAAGAGGATACTTTTTAGTATTATTTTGGTTTTACTAATAATAAAAATAAACATTGAGTTCAATTACTTTTATTCTTTAAATTTTTGCAATTGTACAAAAACGTTTTTTTCATAAATTGCAAACTTTAACTTCATATTTCTTCAAAAAAATTCTTCTCCAACAGAGATGGGCTTATAAATATAAACACTAAAAATTATCGGTAATTTTAATTGCCCCCATTAACTGGTAAGACAGTTTCTGAACATATGGGATATGAATGGTATTTCATATTTTGATTGTGTTTTGTTTTTGTTCATTGATTATAATAATCGTTTATCAGTTTTTCAAACGTGTTAATAATAACTGCTTCATGATAATTATTTTTACGACGAGTATGCCAATATTCATTACAGAGCCTGCATGCTTCGAAAAATTATTTTTAAATTATCGTTCCGGCTCAAATGAAATGCTATATATATGGGTCAAAACGACAAGTTTAGCGTGTATATCGTGTCGTCTGATCATAAAAATGATCGTACGAACACAAAATACTGGCGTTCGATCTACGTGGGATAATTTCCTTTTACTTCGATCAATAAAAAACATTGAAGAAATTCCGGATGTCATGGCAATGGCGTTCGGGTGCTTGTACTTATTAGTAGACCACCCCTAAATAAAACAATTGCTTAATGTTTTTGTTCAAAATGAGGAGAATCTGTTTCTTGTTTATGCGAGTGAATTCTAGGAATTTACAGTTCCAATAACAAATCAATTATTTTTGAAAACACAAAAAATTACAGAGAATTGGTTGACATTAGTCAACAATGAAAATTATGATATAGTAGGTTAACCTAAACATATTAATTTTATCATATTAGGTCACTTACAGTGTATTTAATTTTTGAAAAATGCACATTTAAAGCATTTATTTTGCCATTCAAACTTTAACAAAATTTGTTGATTTCACGAGAGTTGTCGGAAAAGTTTTCCTACCTTACAAAGAAACAAGATTTTTTTTTCATATATATTTTCGTTTCTCAACAAAGTCTCTTTTTAAGTCTATACAGCGATGCTTCAATCTCTTTAACCCTTCCAAATAATTGTTATCGTCTTTCTCCTCAAATGGACGTTCACGTATGCGATAACGTCCTCGTGCAATTTAAATATCTTTTTCAAGTGAAATTTAAAAGTACAGATACAGAAAAAAGTCAATGGAGGCCAGCTCTGGTTAATATGGTGGGTGGTCAATCAATTCGAAGTTCAAATCTTTAATTTTATCAATAGAAATCACCGTGTGAAGAGATGCGTTATCGTGGAAGCTATTCTTTTTTCAAACTCGGTCCCTTTTTTTGCACTAATTCCATGACTATCCCAACAACGGTTGTCATCATTTTTCGGGCCGATGCCTTTTTAGGACCAAATTTGCACTTGAAATCCACTGCTGCGACTGTTTTTTCGTTTCAGAGGTGGAACCAGGTTTTATTTACAGATATGAATAGACGCAAAACATTCCACTAATTTTGCTTGAACCGAGTCAATAAGGCATGATAAATGTTAATTCCAATGTGCTTTCGGTCCAAAGTGAGTAAACGCGGTACTTAACGTGCATATACTTAACGCATGCATAATTCTTAGGCAATATGGCAAATGCGTCCATTCTTCTTCTCTCTAACCTCAATCCGGTAGTTGTCCCGTACCAGTTGGTGAACGAGGGAACCTGATCTTACCACGTTTGAATTCCGTTGCCCAAAATTTCACGGTCATAAATGATGGTGCAAAGTCTCCGTATAGGTCATTTCGAGTAACATGATTTCAGACATCGCCCATATTGTCTTAGTGGACAAACAAATACTTTATTCCATTTGTGTATGAAGAATCGCTTGTTTTTCATTGAAATGAATATAGTTAGTGAAATAAAAGAAAATAAAACACCAATATGGCATAATTCCAATGTAAATAACACATTATTTGTCCCCGAAGACAATAAGCTGGTTGTGACGACATCCAAAAATGAATTATGACTCATATATATTTCCCAACTTATATTGATGAGAGCTGATATCCTCAGGTTGAGGTCGAAAACGGGATAACCCTCATATATCTAGTATCATATCTCACGTTTGTATTATTTTATTGCAAATTTGTGGCAGTATTCGTGGTTTATAAACGAAACAGGATCTAAAGAAGAAAATTACATATATTTGTTACTAAATCGTCTTGATTTTTTCTGATTGAAAATTAGTTTCGACCTACAACTTGCAAAGGGCAATATGCAAATCTATTAATACCAACACTTCCCCCTTGGAGATGCGAATGAACACAACTAATTCTATTACTGTCGACTCGACTGTCTTGGAAGGTAGCAAATTGCTACAAACACGAAAATAAATATGTAATATTCGGTGCACTAATGAAAAATCGTCTTCCTTGAAAACGCATGTCTTCGGGGCTACGTAAATCTTGCTACTTATCTTTATAAATACACAAAAAGCTACGCTTAAAAATCATACGTGATTTTTATATACTTTAAAACACTATTAGATATATCTAATATCAGTAAAATATCGAGAATTGTCTTCGTCAATTTGTAACAGGCCGTTAATAAAATTTTAAGTTGAACACACTGTTTATTGCTATCAGTACCTCAATACTCACAATTACACGTTATCGTATAGTAGTAGTAAAAAGTATGTATGTCATATGTCAAAATTCAAATTTGAACACCTTAAAATAAGAGGATGTTCTCGTTTTAAATGCGAGACGCTGTATAATCTGGGAATAAAATATTTAATGCACATTTAGGTTCTGTAAACCAATTTGTAGGTTTGTCAAGCTTTAAATTGCATGCCTTACTTAATAGGAATATTATGATGTAAATGTTCTGAAACGAAGGCATTTTCGTGCCGCGTAAGAAGGGCATCAATAGCCTTAGAAGCTCTTAGAATATTCATAGTAATATTTGCGACGACAGAATTAACCAAATTTGTCAAGAAACTTTCCATTTAAATGGGCTTGAAAAATATGAAAAAAGTATATTCTTTTTTTTTTTATGAAAATAAATATAAGAATAATGGTAATTATCTCAAGTCGATAGGATTGGCATTAACAAACAAAGTCGAGAAGTCGGGGTATATTTTCTACCGTCCAAGATCTTTTCCAACAAGATACTACGTCATAATCGCCGATTGTGCTACTGGCTAAAGTGTTAATTTGACGACAGATTACTCGCCCCAAATAGATTACCTTGCAATGTCTACTTATTTTGTCACAAATAACGATTTTGTGAGTGTTAAAATCCGCGGGATGAACTAAATGAACAGACAGATCGATAGAATGACATATTCATGGTGCAAAAGAAAAAAGATTTTATGTGCACGGAATCTCTTAATTTTAAGATACTGTTGAAGTTTAAGCAAATAACACCTTGAAAATACTACATTATTGTTACAATAATAAGTCAAGCTACTACAAATATATATTATTTATAATGAGCTTTTGTCCATCCAAGCTCGACATACTAACATACAAACATACATACAAACAAACATACATATATACAAAATGACGCGATAACATAACAAGGTGGTGCATGTCGAACGAAACTCGATCGGCGCTGGTGACCTAAGCAAGCGATAGGCGCGTTGTAAGAAGAAATAAGGGCAGAATAAAACAGAATAACAGAATAAAAACATTATACAGACATGCGGTAAATTGCAAAATGTTACGGCGTG
Organism: Diorhabda carinulata; assembly: GCF_026250575.1. NCBI lineage: Eukaryota > Metazoa > Arthropoda > Insecta > Coleoptera > Chrysomelidae > Diorhabda > Diorhabda carinulata. Next base: position 22,078,316 of record NC_079462.1, on the reverse strand, counting down.
GTCAATAATTTAAAAATTTAAACCCTACATCGTTATCAGACTCATTATTATTATATTAATAATACTGGTCGAAAAAAAAAAAATTTTGTACTAACATAAGAATGAATAGCATATTGTGGTAAAATGGACCTTACAAATACGAAAATATGAAAAAAATAATTGTAACACATAAGGTTTTTATGTTACATTTATAGAATCATATGCATGGGTAAAATAATAAATATTTATTAAAAAAATAATATCACGTTTTTTAAATAGTGTATATTGACAATATTTATGGTTTACATCTGATAAACATGGCTCACATCTATTAAGGACAGAAAAAATCACTTCAAATATCAATTAGCTCTACTTTTTCCTCTTATGAGGGGTTGCACTTTCTCTTTTTAAAAACCAACAGTAATCACCCATCATGGCCGAATCCCATCGTCCTTGATACCGAATTTCCTTTACTCTAAAATCTTGATGGAACCCTGCTCATCACTAACAGCTCCCAAATTTTCTGGAAAAATGGAGGAAATGAGTTTTCAATGATATTCGAGCACCAAAGGATTTGTACGCGTCTAGAAGTTCATCAACTAACTGTTGGTAGTTTGGATCCATATTGTTGCCCAAATATCCCCTCACTACATTAACGAATGCCTTCAATGCCTTCCTGTCTGGTGATCTTTTTTGCAAAATTGTCATTGTCCAGCAATTATGTTATTTGTGGACCAATAAAAATATCTTCCTTTAATTTGGCATCACTCAACTGGAGAAAGACTTCTCTAAGGTATTTGAATCCATCACGCTCTTTATCCAAAGCCACGTTTAATGTGAAGGGGGGCAGAAGGACATTTTTGCGATCTATAAGGGGTATAAACTTAAGATTTTGAGATCCCGGTTGAAACTCACTTCTTGCTTGCCACTTTTTTTACACATTGTTGATCTACTGTTCGACTGTCCCATAGCAATGTTTCGTAAACCCTTCCTGAAGTCCCATTGAAACTCCAATTACTTTCAGGTCCCAACGTATCTACCTCTTATACTTGTAGTTAATTTTGTCTAAAAGCAAGCGAATATTTTCATAAGTTTCTTTCATCTTCACAGAATGAGAAACTGGTATAGACGGTTTTAAATTTCCGTTGTGTAATAAAACTGCTTTTAAACTGTATTTAGACGAGTCAATAAACAGGCGCCCCTCACTGGGATTTTGCTCAATATTAAGTTCCTTCATTAGACCATAAATATTTGTAAACGCACACAACGAATTTTCCATACTGTAGAATGCAGAAAATGTAGCATTTCTTCTTTTAAAGGTCGTAATTTTTGTCTCTTTGGCTAACAAGTTCCATTCCTTAAGATGGGAAGCAAGAAGTTCAGACTGTTGCTTTGATAACCCCAAATCATGTGCTAAATAATTTAACTCACAATCAAATGTGGCTGATCGGAACTAGTACTTGGACTAAAAATAGGAAAATTGGAATTGCAAAAGGCTTGCTTCTTTTCTTCCCATTCATTCACTGCACCAATGCCACGCTACAACTAACACAGCACGCGTGGGGGGCCCACTGCTTCTCTTGGTCTCCAATTAAAGTACCAACATATTTGTAGAAGGCTTTCCTCAGATTTTCGGAAAATGGCCTTGCTTGCGATTTCATCATAAAGTCTCACAAATATAGCAAAATTTGTCAGGAGGAGTTTTGCAACTTCGGCGCGTTTGACTCGACATTTTCGTCTTTATAATCACTTATTGCACTATGAACAGAGAACCACTTACTATGAAACTCAACACAATACTAATTTTCAATATTATTTTTTTATGTTTATTATTCTGAATAAAGCAGTTGGGGTTTTTTATAAAATTACCTAACTGCTAATGTAAACAGGGACAATTAAGCTATTGAAAAGTGGTACGTGTTAGTTTTTCTATTATTGGACGGATATTTCCATTTTAAATAAAGGTCTCGCCTGTGATACGAGAATCTTGTCGGCCGGTATAATTAGTACTATTATAATTTAAAACCTGTTTCCAGAAGAATGATTATTAAATTTTCTCAATTATACAAAGAAAACTTTCAAAATAATTTGCCATAATATTATTAAAGTTCATCTCTATTTTATCCTCATAAAACACGTATGTGCTCGTATTAGCAAATATTGGAAGGATTTTGACAGGTTTTCACTCAATAACATCGTTCGTGAGTCACAAAGAGAATAGATTCCGAACCAGTTGATAACCAATACAAGATTGCTTTAGTATGCATGTTTAATTACGAACCGCTGTTAAATCATCCAAGCTTGAACAGTAATGTGCTCTTAATGAAGTAGAAAAACAGTTGATTTGTGTCTATACTAAAACTTTTTCATAGTGAGCGTGAACAAACTAACCGAACTTTTAGACCTAACAAATATCTGATAATTACTGTAACCGATTAGGAGTCACTAACGAATTGGAGCGATGTGAGTCGCGAACTTCCGCCCCTTCAGCACACTTATGTCATAAATCCGAAAGTTCAATATACCGTGATCTGATCGTTAGAATCCGACTTAAATAAATACTTGTTTGTGTTAGAAGAAAATTTATAAAATTTTTTACCGGATAATTGTCCATTATTTTTTGGATTATTTTATTCCATGCAAAATGTCTATGTTTTTGCGATTCAACAAAATAACTGCTGTTTGCTGTGAGCTCAGCTAATAGGGTTGTTGTGCGTATGTGCAACACACCGCCATGAACTCGTCTGGTAACCGCGAATACCAAGTATATTCAATAATGATGATACATAATACATTGGAGTGTAAATAGACATCATTTGTTTTGAAAGTACTCTATTGTTTATCTGCTGTATTTAAATTAAATTGCAATGTTTTATGAGTCGTTTTAATTTTCTAGCCGCTGCACTTACATCTAAATAGATATTTTGTGCATGTTCCTGCATCTCGTTGTTTTACTTCTAAAGTACTTACCTAATACTTGTCTTGGTATTCTGCTGCCTCTATAGCTTGCTCGCAAAATCTTCAGTTGTCGTTCTCTGTCATGCTTATTGTCTTAAGGTGATGACACTGACTTGGCAGAAGATCGATGTCGTTTCTGGCAATCAGGAGAAGTTCCTTTGACTTCTTAACTGATATGGTTATGAATCTTTTAGATTGTCTTAGGCCTGAAATGTTTCTCCAGAAAGACTCTGTCTATCCTTTAGCCATCCGCTCAGTTCGTTGTTGATGTGATATCTAATGAAGCCACAGTAAGGCTTTAGTTCAAAATATAGTCGTTATCTCTTTTTGGCCAGGCTGTCTGCTGCCTAGTATAACCTAGGGTTCTGGTAGTCACATCTATTTTTATGAATGAGAAAATATTAAAATAAAAAAACATTCGTAATCCATATGCGTATCACTTAATTTAAGAGATACTCATTTTTTAAGATTACATACCTCTAATATTTTCTTGGCCATATAATGCGAGGCCATAAATATCAATTCCTTCAGCTGATAGTCGAGGGCAAGATTGAAGGTAAGAGAGGATTGGGACGGAAGAGGATGTCATGGTTACGGATCGTGAGGCAATGGACGGGTATACAAGATATTCAGACATTGATCCATACCGTTAGAGATAGAGAAGCCATGAAAAATGTGGTCGCGAACATCCATTAATGGATAAGCATTAAAAGAAGAAGAATATTTTCGTTTGAAATAACATTTCTATGCATATCATGAATATATCGGGCGTATACTAATTAACCTGCGCATAACTTTCTGTCTCCATAGAAGTTCAATCGGGTTTAGTTGATGATGTTACCATAGTCGTTCCATGATTTCCTTCAAATTCATTAATTTTATATTTTTTGAATTTCTCTTTCTACAGGGAACACAAAGAATACACTATTTTTATCGCAGAAACGGGATGGGACTTAATATTCTTTGAATCTAGCCAATTCTGTAAATCTGTAAACCTCTTAGTTGTGAGAATGATAACTCGCATTATCCATTTAGATCCAAGATCTATCATTTGTTTGAACCATTTTTTGAAAAAGTCAGCATGGTTGTCACCGGTACGAGTAGTTTCGAAAGTAACAGTTTCATTTTACCAACATTTATTTGGTGTATGTCTCTCGTTGATCCATGTTTCATCTGAATAAAATATGTTTCTTCTTTGGTATCTCTTTCATAGTGATTCGGTAATTTCTTCTCCATACTATAATGGAACTTCTTCCTATTATAATAGACTTTCTAGAAAACTTTTTCCAGCGAAAAACTTCATAGTGTGTTTTTAGACTCCTTATCATCTCGAAGCATGACAAGAACTGGCTCTACTGTCGATATTCGTTTCTAACGAAGAACGCATGCGCTATTCTTGCTTTTAAATGAATTTTTATTTAAAAATTTGGTTTTACTGGAGCTTTACTTGTTGTTTTAAACTCGCCATACCAACTCTTTTCAATAACTGTGTAAAATTTACAATAGGTTCCACTTTGCAAGCTACAACGGAACTAAACTATTAAGAAAACACCACTTGGACTTTTCTACTAAAGGATAAAACCTATTGAAAATTGAAATAAAACAACTTTCTAGCCTTTATTGGAAAATAGTTACTTATTCAGAAAAATCTTATGATACTATGTTATTCTTAATAGACAGGGCAATTGACCTATTCAAACCTTTTTTTATTATTCTGTACAGTTTATTGTTATAAAAGGACCAAGAACATTTAGTAGATCAAGTACGTTTATTATAATTTTAGGAAATATTTAGATTGTTCTTCATAAATATTTGAAATGACCGTACTAATTTTTCCATTAGAAATTAGCTTTTACTACTATCTAGTACATAAAAATAGACTACAGCTTGGACGTGCGCTAAATAGCCTTCAACTATCGGAGAAAACGTAAATACGAAGCTTCTATTCATATACATATTGAGCTATTATCTTCATTGCTAGAATCTCTGCTAAAAATAGTGAGTGATTTTCTTGTTGTTGTGGAAAACTTCCGTTTTGGTTCTAAAATCCTGCTCTTTTTAGTTGTGGCTAAATTCTTCAGCCAACTCACTCACTATTCACCATTGTAAATATCAAATACTTTTAAGTAAATTAGAATAAAATTAACTATTCAATTGGATTCCCACTACACTTTTTGAGTACTCTATTGAGGAGCAATATAAAAAAAAATATCATTGTTATTGTATCGTTGTAATTAGGGCTCGAATATTTTGAGGCAAAGATTATTTAAATCTGATATACTTAGTCTCATATCTCAATCAGTTTCAAGCATAAAGATTTTCCATTCGTTCTAATGGAGCACTGAGTGAAATTATATTTTTCGTTATAAAACCGATTAAATTATTATTTTGAGCTACTCCAGACCAAAAGTAAACACCCGAATCGCAAATTCATACTTTGAATTTAATATTAATCCACACGCAAGAATCTATGGGGTTTAAGCGCATTAAAAGTGTTTTAGTGTGTCGACTCCTTGTATTTTGGCCGCATAAATAAATCATGTTTAAAAGATTTTAAATACACACGTTATACATATTTTATCAATATAATTGGGAAAACCTCTTGGTCCTGTTGCCAAACTTCTATATCGAAAAGCATCTCATTGAAATTTAGAGCTTCCCAAATTTCTATGGATACATTTTGATAAAATACATAAAATAGATCAAGGAAACCAAAAGCACGACTTTTCGCGATAGTAAGACCAAGGCAAGAATCATTCATGCAATTCAGGTATTTGATAAAATAGATCTCAAAACGAAGGAAAAGATAAAAGTGGAAATTACTTTGAGCTGAGTAGGTGATAAGAAGAGTTAATATATTATTAACAGAATCATATATTGTTTTAGATATAACGTTTTGTCATGGGCTGGGATATATAAATGATGGAAAAGTGTACAATCCTGAAGAACATAACATTTTCAAGTATCTAAAAGGCGAGGAAAAGAGCACGTAACATAAAAGTGCTAGCTACCAGAAAAGTCGAGACATCAGCACTTGGATCTCATAATAAGAGAGATCTGTCGCCTGATCATTAAACCAGTTAGTAGCAATTTTTTTTTAATTTTTCATCATAAAAGCACGAAGTTTTTGTCGATATTTCTCGCTGAGCAACACATTATTGTCTTAGTAGTGCTACTGAATTTATTGATGCCAGATAATCATGACAGATGCTGGATCTGAATCCCATAATAAAAGAGCTCTGTCTTCTGATAGTTAAATCAGTAACAGTTTCTTCCAGCTTGTGATCATTTGCCAAGCGTTTTTCATCATGAAATTCTATGAGTTTTGCAAACAAAGTTTGATCATTCTTACTTCAAACAGTATATTTATGGGAAATTGGGATTTTTATGTAAGCACGAATGAAAACTATTCAAAGAAATCGAAGAGCTTCTATAAAGTGAGAGTTGCAATAACTTATTAAAATTGAACGGTAACTAACTAAATTTTTGTCGATGTTTCTCACAATATTGAGCAATGTATGGTTTTAAAATTGAGTAGTTTCAAAAAAAAAACGGTATTTGAATACATGGCATCAGTATCTGAATCCCATAATCAAAGAACTCGGTCTTCCAGTTTCTCATCATTTTCCAAGCGCCTTTTGTCAAGTAACTCTGTGAGCTTTGAGTTTGACGATCCCTATTTCAAAAAGTAGATTCAATCGAAAATGGGCTCAATAAAAGCTATTTAAAAAATAGTGATCTTTTATAATATGACAAATATGATAACTGTGGAAAACTAAGTTAAATTGCTAGTCAAGAGAATTGTTAAGTTTTTATAAAACCACGAATGAAAACTACTCAAAGAATTACAAAAACTTCTACAATATGACAGTTGTGAATGGTAGACACGAAACTATTTAAGTTTATATAGTTCTTACTTCAACAAGTGTATTCAACGGAAAATGGAATTGTTGTGAAAGCACGCATAAAAACTACTTGAAGAATTTGTGGAGAACTTCTGTAATGTGTCAATAGTGATAAATATTTGGAACTGAATGGTAGCCAACTAAGTTTTTGCGGATATTTGTTAAGGTTTTTAAATTGAGTAAGTTACTTAGAAGTTTTAGAAAAACATTTTTCTATTAATTACGCCATTGGTTAGATTATTTAGTTTCCACTGGAAACGTAAATTAATTTATACACCACATCTTTTCACTCTTGATAAGTATTAAAATAAATTGAGTGTATTCGAAAAAACATTGATGTTTATAATGGGATTGAAAGTGGGAGAGGACAGAAGTGAAAAAATTGTATTAATTTTTAACTAAATACATCTGTATAACAACTGAGAAATCTTTAATGTATATACAAATTAAAAAACTTGACAACATCGTGTAGTTATCCTCCAGGAGGGCGGCACCCATCGTTGCTATGTGTTGCTCCGGATCGAACGCCATTCGTAATTTTCCGGTAAATTTTCCGAGCGAAACCTTCAACTGCTCTGCAACTCACAACTGTATCAGCAACTATATCGTATAAGGAAAACTAAACACTCGAAACTGTGGTGATAGAGGAAAAACCATCGAATTTTTAAATTTTCGCGTATCGTGAATGAAACATTGATTTAATTCATTCTAAAATTTGAAAAATCGAGTTGTGTCATTTATATTTCGCTATTTTGTTGATAATTTCCGTCGAGTTTCTTTGTTTTTCACTTATGGGAAGTGTCGGGAAGTGGTTAAACAATGTTCGGGGAAACTGATAGGAGAATGTTTTTTATTATTTACTGATCCGTTCAATTGGGGAAATGTAAAATGTGTAATATTGGTCGGTGACAAAGTCGTGACCAACAGATTATTGTTTTCTGAAAATTGATAAAAAAACATATTGATGAATAATAAACGGGTGGTATTTGGAATATTAAGGAATACCTGAGAATGGACGAGGAATGTCAAGGACTTTTACCCACTTGGCCTGATTCTGATTATCAGGTAATGTAGATCAAGTAAGAAAACGATGTTTTATCTTTGATTGTCGTTATCTACTTTACAGAGATATTTTATTCTTCAATTCAATTAAAATAACAACAAATTACGTACATTTGAATTTATAGAAATTCTCTATCACATACTTTCTAATTAGAACGTGATTATAGTAGCGATGTTTAGATTTTGTTTTAGAGTGAACATACTTGTGAACACATAAACATTCAATCATTTAATAATATGTCTTATCAAAATAATAGCCATATACACAAGTAGAAGACTACATTTTCTTCTCGACTACAAAAAGAAAAAATCGCACTTTGACAACAGATTCTAATGTTTTTATTTTTACTCAGCCTATTCTAGCTCTTAATCAAAATTGACTGCCTTTGAAGTATGAGTATTGGATAATGTTTATTCAATTTAAGGAGTTCTTGGGCTCTTCTCTACCAACTGGAGTAGTTTGTTTGCCGTCCTAATTTTTTTTGTCATAGAATCCTCCACATAGTGTTCTAATACCGACGTAGCTTAAGAGCTAGAATATGTTCACCTGCATTAACCAACAAGGTAGCCAAAAACCTGTTATGTTCGGTGTATTTGTGTTCTATTTCTTTTCTCATATAAACAAATTTATTAATGCCAATTTTGCCATAAGGTGCACATGTCTTTTCGTTCGAGAACTACATTGTTTCGAATATTCTTTTATTTCATTATATCATTTTATTTTGCCCTTCACATTTCAGAAAAGAAGTTACTGTATTGATATTCCTTCATTCGATGAAACCGTATTTGTTAGATTGTAGTGTTTCCTTGATTTTTCAAGTAATGAATTGATAGATGTTGTAGTTGTACTTTGTACAATTTTCACTGCTATCCGAATTTACTTTGAAAAGAAACTATACAAACTTGCGAGATATCAGCAATTTATATTTGATGTTAAAAATTGTGAGTTTCTATTTGACGATTGTTCAAGACCCGTAGATTCTTAAAATATGAAGTGTGATTGACTAACTGGCCGTGGATTCACTTCATTTACTTACACTCTTTCTATTCGTGGGGTGAATTAATAAACACTATCTCTTACGTTCTTAATTTATTTATACACTATACAATACACTTAACTTATAATAATTTACTTATAAATGTCATTTAAATAATTTCTGCGCTCATTTTTACTAATTCGTTCTTTTCACTACGTCTATTCATTTAAAACTTACTGCGCTTTCACAAATAATTTATATAACTAAATAAAATTCTACAAAGTTCTAGAACAAAAATAGACGAAAGAAATGAATAAATAGACTTTTCCAGAAATTATTTAAAATAAATACTGTGAATAAATTGCCCGCTATTATAAAAAGTTCTCCCGCTATTTATAAAAAACATGAAAGACGCCGCGCGAATTCGCCGAATTTTCAAAATTCCTAGAGAACTATTTTGCAAACTTGTTCGTATAATTTATATTTCATTACCTTGAAGAAAGATTATTATTATCAAATTTTCATGCTCTAAATACATAATACATTTTATATTTGATTAAGAACAAAAGAAAACAGGTTGATTGATACATTAAGACAACACTATTTCGTATATATAGAGGGTGTCTCATGAATTATGTCGGTTTCAAATGTTTACTTTGTTTATTAACAATCATAAAAAAAGAAGCGTTAATATTCCAAGTACAGCCAATCGCATTCTATAGTATTAACCCAATGTTCAGCAAGCTCTTTGAGACCTTGGTAAATCCATAGTTTGAACGAATATTGTCAAAATTTTGACACCTTTGGATTGAAATTATTCTCAAACAAAAATTTCGCCTTGGATTTGATAAATGGTAAACTATCGGTACAAGATTGGAGCTAAATGCTGGATGAGATAGGAATTCTATACCATCATGTTATTCGATTTAACTCCGGCTAACTTTCACAATGTATGGCTTAACATTGTCTTACTCGACCATCTAGAATGGTTTCGAAGTCCACTTATACCTTAATAATTCCACCAGACACACAACAAGACTTTCCCCTCGAATCGACCTCACGATTCGGCGGATTCTGATAATTATTCTTTATGAAACTACCGATTTATCATGTTAGGGTTGTTTAGATAATTCCATTTCTCATTGCCAGTAACAATGAGGCTAATAAAACAATCATCTTTTGGCAGGGCAAGAAGCTGTTTACAAAATTCTACCCGACATTTCGCTTGAATCTCGGTTAATTCGTGTATGTGTGCGATAACTTCTATCTCTTTCCTTACTTACTTACTTATCCGCAACCTCTTCTACTATAGGTGTAGAGAGATCTTTCCTAATGAATTTAAGTCATGTTCTAAAAGAGTCCGTTCATTGGTAATTACTGGTACTAGGTTGGCTTCCTACTTATTTCCTTGTTACCTCAATATCCCACGCAGGTGGACGACTTGAGTGCGAACGATCATCAAGCGTCAAGTTTATTTCCACAATGGAAACGATTTAACCAACGATGTGTCATTCGCTCATTAACTGTGTCTCTCCCTTCAATTTCACATATTTTCCTTGCGGCGTGGCTGCCTTACATTTTTGTTTCCAATAATGTTTTAACACTAAAGGAATTTTATATTTATTGCACTCCATACTATTCATAATGAAAACGAACTACGTCATCAAAGAGATAGATTAAAAGGAAAATGAAGTAATATGGTGAATAATAATAGCAATTACTGACGTTGTCTGCTACTGAAACAGATCTATATGAAAGTATTGACGGTAAGTTTTGTGTCTAGCTGAAAAGAGTGAGCTCCCGAAATGTTCAATGATATCCATGGATAGTTAATGAGGAATTAATCAGTAAGTTTTTAGTTTTTAGTAAGTTTTTAACCGCTTTTGTCTAATCACATCTGTCTTACTTAGCAAATTTGGCACCAAGCGAGATCTGAATAATTCCATGAAAAATTGATGAAACTAAAGTTTCGCGAAATTGCTTGTAGTAGTCATGTGCATTCTACAGGAGTGTTCTCTGAAGGAGATTAATTATTCAGTTTTTTTATTTCTAATCAATAGATTTACCGTATTTTTGAGCCACACCTCGTATCTAGCCAAATTCTGGAAATTACGTTCTAAGAAGAATCGATGACGAATCTTGAGAAATATCATAATGTTCGTCAACCTATCTTTTAAAAAAGGATTTCAAAGCTATAGAATAAATGTATGATGGGCTTTTGGCAGTTTTTCAAACCTTAATAATATCCAAGAATGGAATTTGACGATAGATCACTTTGGCAAAACTCAACACCAATGTATTAAGGAGAGAAGTTAAGTTTCTTTATAATATACAAATCTTTCTCTTTTTAGAATTCAAAAAGAAGTGAGAACATTCTGGTTTCACTATTTTACGAGAGCTATGGCTGTTACTTAGCCCTAATACGAAGGCTATTCATATGGTAACTGTGATATAAATTCGGAGTTTTGAAAATTCTCGACTTTTCGGCATTTTGAAGCCATTATAAAAAAAGAGGTGGGGACAAGGTGGCTATTCGTTCATTGGTAGAAAGTGATCTGATTCTGTAGTCTCAATGTGTCTAATGCACGCCACGAATCACTTCTTTTTTGGTTGATTCCAAGGCCTCAATCTACCTACTTCATACAATTGCACTGAGGAAATGAAAAGCTGAAAGAAAAAATTTAAGATGATTAAAAAAGAAATATGCTTACCATCGAGAATATCGTAGACACTAACACAATCACTGCTAGTTTGAGGTAATTTTCAAAATTCCAACGAGGCTTTAACCCGTGAACCTAGTTCTTTAGTTCTTTTATTCATAATCCTGACCGCAAAACCTTTCCGAGAAAGAGGCACTAAATGTATTTTTTTACATAGTTACAAAAATCAATGGTTGACAAATTATGATATTTCTTCATGATATAATTCTGTCACCCACGATATCAACCAGCTAGCTATGTCTACTCGCAGATCTTTGTCGTTTTGGTAGGTCTTCATTCTTCGCTTTTATGTGGAAAGTGGAATTCGCTGAGAGTAAGATCAGGGTATTAAGCCGTTGAGGGCAAACCTCCCATCTTTATGAAGTTAAGAGTTCTCGAAAGTCGAGTCAGATTGTTGGAGCATTATTATGCACTAACATAATTATGACATTCAATTTTCCTTTTTTTTTAAAATAATTTCGTAAAGCTTCGCAAATTTCGACACCACAGCTAATTATTTAATTGTGCTTTTACGTTCACGAAAATAAATCAGAATCGGGTTGTTATAATTTCAATGGCAAGGCTTTAAGACATTTTCTTGGGGGTCTTGAATGCCTCTACTCCATGGACTCTATTGTTGATTCGTCAATTCTTTTTCTCGCCATCACTTATGCTCTAATTAATCATAATATCTGTTCTCGATGTTTTATACCTTTGCTTACATGTACAGCATAGAATTTGTGCTAGCTTGGCTTGTGTTTGTCCCTGTTATTTTTATTTTATACAGATTTCCTTGCGTCTGCATCATTATTAAAGATTTCATCTATTGTAGTGGGTGTATAGTGTCAGTAATATTTGTTCCGAAAGCCGGAGAATAGTGTTCTCGATATTATATCAAATTTCACTTTAAGCTGAACTTCCTATCTTGTGAAATGTACACTAATTTCGAGATTGCTGAAATTCGGCGACAGTTACTTCCTTTACTAACGAAATACTCCCCTTGGTTTGTACTCGTACTTTTTACGTTTAAGTCATCGTTAAATTTTCTTTGAACGTTATTTTTACTTGACTTTTCTTCAACTTTTAAATTTTCAAACTAGTTGAAAACATTCATAACCGCAAATTCACGAATGAAGAGTTGACAAAGCTAAAATTATCTAAATTTCTGTCAAAATACTTTGACGTACTGTTCATAATTCTTGCGGTGGCAGCAGAAATGGAATACGTCGCATACTCTATCTGTCACAGCCAGCAGAAGATTGTGATTCATTTGGGACACTAGAGCCCAACATATTAATTGATTTTGAAAGTAAATTCTTCATTTATTTATATATCTCATTGGTTATAATAGCTTCGATGCACAGCTCCACTTCGTGAAAATGTACGACAATTTATTGTACAAACAAATTCGTTATTATGCCCCTGATACGAGCTGTTAAAACAGAATTTATGGCATATGAAATGACAAATTAAGAAGCACACTATTGATGATATCCAGTTAAACCCTTACTAAATGCTCAGGTTTCTTTCCTAATATTCTTTGCACGTGTTTTTATGAGTACGATACATTCATTACATGAATTTTTTGGATTCATTCAAACAGTATTATAATGACAAAAATCTTCACATGTTTCTATTGATCACTTCAGACACTAAAGGTAAACTCACACTTACCTTCAGTTTCCGAATAATTTAGTTATCGAAACACACATCAGACAGTGTAATTGTTGTTGGTGTAATGCTAGCGTGAACAGTTTGTTCGGTACTTTCTAGTCTGTACGAATGCCTTGTAAGTCTATGTAATAGGATGTTTCATTTCCTCTAAACTGCTTAGCATTCTTCAAGAAACATCAATTTTTACTATTGAAATATTTAGCAGATACCTGTCATTCATTTATATTTCAAATAGGTTTAGCCATATTCTTTTCCTGCTGCATGAGAAGATGTTTCTGAAGAAATTAACTACTCAGCAATTGTATGCTCAGTATCTTTAACTACCTCGTAAAACGTTTCTCGTAGGGTAACATTGAAAAAAATTGATGAGACATGGTAAGATATGTTGGAGTTTGAATATGACGACTTGATTTAACCAAATTTGTTGCTGAAAATGTTGGTGTGAATCTTCTACATCAATCGATTTATCAGAAATTTTTCATACATATATACTCTGTAAAATTTCCAAAATTAAATTTGGCCGAAAGGAATCCTGAGAGTCAAAAGTTTCTTTCTTCCTTGAGGTGCTTCAATTGTTTCTTGAAAAATTTCTTTCTCAGAAATAGTTTACGTGAATGTGCTGGATACAGTAAATTTTACTAATAATATGAAAAAAGTAGTTATCAGTAGTAAAAACCCAAAGGCATTGATAATTATTCGAAAAAATTTTATAACAGATTTCGAAAGCTGCTTGTTACTTACAAACTGTTGGCTATAAGTAACAACCTTAAGAAAGTTATAAAATTTTTGAACATTCATCAATGTTCAAAACTTATCATTTTCGTCATTTCTACTGAGCTTAATACTGTCGAAGTTCGTTTCCTTTACAATTTTCATCGTATAGATTCGCGGGCAGTTTACACTTTTTTTACACATTTTTTAATGAGTCCACAATAACTTTCATTTCTTCATAATATTTTTCTTGTAACAGCTTACTTGCTAGATTTCACATGGTTTTGACCGTGGTGTTTCTAAAAACTCTACCATCTTTTCTTCTCGTGTTCATCTTCAAAATCAACGCCAATCCTTCCGCCGTTCCATTTCCATTTAATTGATATTTTCCATCATTGCAAAAGGCCATCAATGCTTTCCATACCAATTTCTTACTGTAAACGGTATTTTGTGGTATGCTGGATTTTATAATTTCATTAATTTTCTCGTCAGTATTACAACCACATTGTGACCACATCGTGACATTTTTAAATATTGGAATCTGTTTTCATTATAATCTTGTACTGATTCACTAATCAGTTGACTTCAAATTGATTGATTTCATTGGACTTCTACTAAAGCAAAAACTGCTCATTACAATTATTAAAAAGTGTCACAATGGGGAAAATTAATCGTTGATTAAGCTTTTATATTGTAATTAGATCATCAGATTTTTTTATTGCACTTATCATCCAATTGATTCATATAAAATTAATAATACTTCAATTCTTTGGAATGAAATTAAAATGTTTTTTTATGTATTCAAATGATGTTATTTGGATGAAAATGTTTATTTGCATCAATAATATATATACATACGCGTCAAGTTTTTAATCAAAGTATGCCTTCAAGAGCATTCTTCGTAAGTATATGGCCACGCTTGCATCTTGGTCGCGGCGACACGAACATATTGCATTGATTGCTCTGTAGGTGGCTCTTCTTGCGACCATCGACAACGACTGATTTCGACAACGCTTTTATAAGCGTTTTTGGGACGCCTAGACACAAAACGTTCCCGACAGTTTTTCAAGTCGATGATTGTGTTGGCGCTCCAAATGCGGCGTTCGACATAACATCAACTTATTGAGTAGGTTTCATTCAGTATGTTGACGGGAGAAGATCTTAAAAGTAAAAATTATTTTTCATAATAAGGTAGCTATTTATGAATGTAATTCAAACACGTCCTTCGCTTAGGAATGTAAAGTACTCTACATTAAAACAAAGTTCGTTGAATGAAGACACTATTTCTAAAGTATGGAAAAATACTTTCTCCTTGGTTTCTAAAAATATGTGTGAGATTGCCACATGTAAGACTTTTTTCGTAAACACCTAAAGAGAATATTTATCAGTATTATATAATATATTTCATGGTTAAACTGAATTGGAGTAAAAAAACGCTAGGTGGCCATGTGCAAAAAATTCACACGGCGACCTGATCGTATCACCACGACTAGGACGCAAGCATGGGCGTATACTAAGCGCCACGAATTTTCTCTTGGACCAATTCCCGAAAGGTAAATATTTGATTTGGAAAAAAACGACGACTTTAAGTCATCCTATAATCGCAAAAAATATGTTGAAATGGCTGAAATTGATTCCAAGGTCAAAGAAATGTCATCTGCTTCCGTTTAAATGTAGAAGAATGTTCTTAGTTACTATATTTTTCACTTTAGTGATGTCAAACTCAGTTCAAGTTGCTGCTGGCTGATTAGAGAATAGTACATCTCCCAACAAATATCAGCCACATTCGAAAATATACCGATTTCTAATAGAATCGATTTTTATATTTTCTTTTCGCTATTTTATCTAATTAACAATCATGAAACATATATCAAACGACTTAACTACAAACTTATAGTTATGTCAATCCCTTTAACATGGTTCGAATACCTTTAACTAACTGACTGACTGTATCAATCATAATTTCACACCAAAGCAAATTTGACAATTAATCACTTGATTATTCTCTCTGATATAAATTCGTAATTTGCTAGATCATTCGATTGAGGACCTAAATTTCTGAACTGATATTTTCTGCTTCATTGCAACCTTTGTATAGCGATCTATCAATCTTTCCGCCCATTTCAAGTTTAGGATTTGACCTTTCTAAAGGCTAAACAGAATGGTGTACAATGTATTGATTAAATTGAATATTAATGGACCTAATGTGGGAAATATACTTCAAATAATAATTTGACAAGTCATAATTGTGGTGATTATAAACGACGCGACGTTTCAATTTTGAGAAATAATTATCTGTCTGTCTCTATCCTTCACTTTTAAAGATCATGTTTCTCCATATTGTTGATGGTTTATACTAATATTGTATCCAGCATTTACGTTGCCTTCAAGGTGATTCCAAACAAATGGAACTTTTAAAGAATACTTAATAATATTCATCAATATCTTTATATCAATTATTGAAATTATTCGATATTTCGACAGTTTGGTTTTTGACGCAAAAGTTTCTTCAATTTCTTATTACTAAAATGTACGAGGTATGGCTATTACATAACAAGACGCTGCTATAGAAGAAGTATGCATGCGATAATCGCCAGCGCGATATCTATTATCATAAAAACTTCTGTTAAGCATGCAGTGACTACAGCTACTATGAACAAATCAGTATATCCTGCCTTTATTTACTCTAAATTAGAGCAACGAAATAGGAAATTTCTCATAAAATTTAGGAAAACCGCGAATGGAACTTGTAATATTTATCACGTGCGAGTATTTTAAGCGTTTTCCAATTGACCAATGATACGTGCTAAATGATTTGGGTCTGTTCCCCGTCAAGATTCGTGATAGGATGCGATCTGACCGTCGGTTAAGTATTTGTGGGATTGCTGAAATTATGAGAATTTATGATGAATACTCATAGCAAATTTTACTTAACAATTTTAACATCAAAAATTGTATGTATATTGGTGATCAAAATTCTCACGTTTGGACTACAAAAAGCTCACGTTAATATTTGTAATAATTACTTGTAATAACCAAAAAAAGGTTGATTCAGTAAATAAAACTTGAAAGCAATGTTAATTGTTTTATTTCGTTATGATTGTGAATAAAAATACACCTATCAAGGAATATCCACGTTTTTGCTAAACCTCATGAAAGAATATGGAAAAACATGTCCAACCTTTGGAAGGACCACGGGACCAAGACAATGCGACAGAATGTCTCTTTCAGAATTGTCAATCTAGCTTTATAGCTAAGTTTATCATTCAAGGACTTTCTATTCGCCGAGCGACTTCTATGTGGAAAAAACTAGTGATGTTTGTTGAATACCCGAAAGAGAAAGCGGCACAAGTCTTGAAGAAGCTGACAGATCAAGTTTGCATGTGTCGTTACTGAGATAAAAGAAGGATAAATATTGTAGATGGTAATATGTACTGATGTATGATTTTGAAATGAAATATTTTATATCATCAATCTCCTTATATGGGAGTTACATTTCATAATGTGTTTTTCAGTCTTTTTCATTTAGCATCGAATACAGTTGTTCTTTATTGGTGTTGCATGATGTTCTAGAACGAGCAATTATCGTTAGTCACTTGAATTCCTTTTTTTTATTTCTCTTAGTCTGAAATATTTTTCTTCTCCCTTCATTCGGGAAGCAATTGGAATAATTCCTTTGAAGGGTTGATATTAATAATCAATAGAATAGCAACAATTAAATTAGTATGGATATATAACAAGGATGAGGAAAAAAGATTATAAATAAAAAATAATGGATGTAGCAAAACCTAAAAAAAATAAAGGAACGAGCGACAAGGGAATGGATTGACCAGACAGAGGAAGAAAGAAAGTAAAAATCTGAATTTTTAGACATATTTAGAATCTTTCAACCTCGATCAAAGATAGAGGGGTAACTGGTAAAAAATTTTGAAAAATTCTCAGAATAAATATCATGATAAATATTTTGAGTTTCAACTTAAATAATATTCGTTACATTTCAACCCCTAAAATCACCCTTGATAACTAAATTATAAAACTAGTCTTTTCTATCTTGAAATTATAAATAGCTACATATTTCAGATTCTTGATGCTTAATGGCTCCAGCGCCTTTTTGTCTCAAATACATTCTAGCAGCCATATCTTTGTTAAATTTTATTACGCAGAAATAAGAAAAAAGAACAAAATATCCTTTGAAAGAATGTCGTAAGTTTTTTTATTTCACTCTCGAATATCATTTTTAAATTAGAATTTTTTTATATGAGCGTCATATTTTGAAAATAAGTGAATTAAATCGCTTACAAGACACATTGTCAATACATGAATAAGGATTGTGTTTTATCGTATTGTGTTTTTACTACCGCGGTACTCTTTAATAATTTGATTGTCTACTATACACTTGTTAGTACCATTAATTATAGTCTAGAAATTATTTGTAGAATCAATAAACTCTTACTAATCCGGTCAATTTAGACATTCGAAGTTTATTAAATACCCATCAAGTTGAAAATCAGTAAAATTGTTTAAAATACAATTGAACATTGTATTTAAGGGTTCCTTATAATATCCGTGTATGGAAAAAAAATTATTCAAGGTCAAATGTCAAAAAATGAATTTTATGAGTTTTATAATAAAAATACTTTCGATAAAAATTATAGATCATAAAATTATCTACAAAAAACGTATGAATACTTGTTTCCTACAAGCAAATTTTTCTCAGATATTATGATTAAAAAAGTTCCTAAAGTAAATCTGAAAAATCATAATTTTCATAACTTTTTGAATCGTTATATCTCAGAAAGGTAGATAATTTTGTTATCTACAATTTTCGTCTAAGGTATTTTTATGATAAAACTTTTTTGCTGATAATCGCGGAAAACTTATTTTTTTGACCTTTGACATGGAATAAAATTTGTCCAAACACGGAAATGATGGGGAACATTCAAATTTTATTTTCAATTTTATTTTAAACAATTTTACTGATTTTCAGCTAGATGGGAATTTATGTAGGTTCGCTCTTATTTTTGGGTCTAATTTGACCGGACTATAGATATCATCACCTTCTTGATACAATTTATAATCTTCTAGACACTTTCAATACATTTTTCAATACATTTTTCAATACATTTTTCAATACATTTTTCAATACATTTTCCAATACATTTTTCAATACATTTTTCAATACATTTTCCAATACATTTTTAAATACATTTTTCAATACATTTTTCAATACATTTTTCAATACATTTTCCAATACAATTTTAAATACAATTACTTGATTCCTAGATACTTTTGGTAAATATTTAGAAGGAAGCCCAAACTTACGCATATAGGCAGAGGCATATAGTGTTGTTTTTTAGTGCTCCGAAAGTACTTTAAAGGTGGAGGAGACGCATATTTTTCGTCATAACACTTATTACCTTATGCATATTGAATGTCGATAATCGAATACCTGGCTGGAAAAACGTTGCATGTAGTGGAAGTTCAATTTTATAGGAGAGTGAATGATGTCCAAAACGCAATTAATATGGCAACTGGCAAACTAAAGAGCAGCATATAAAGTTTTTCCATTAAATAAAATTCACTCACTTGCCAAAACATATTTATTGGGTTTACAAAATCTGTTTATTCATTGGATGTTCAACAAGAGAAAAATGAAAGACATTGGAGGAGGGATAAGAATAAAATTTAAGCGGTTGAACCAATTTTGTAGACGGAAAATAAACAAATACTTTCATAAACAATGACAGTTATACAAACATTTACAATAAACAACAAATAAAAGTTAGTGTTACTGAAGAAAACATAAATGAGTGCTACACGTAGTGTAGCTAAGATACTACTAAACTGATGGTTTCATAAAACGCCTAATGCTCAGGATCTGTGAGATACCAAGCCATATCCATGAGGTCTTTCTTATTCTATTTTGGTATAGGCAGGAGTGCTGAGTATAGGCTGGGAAGATTCTTGACGTCACATGGATTAAACCTGGTCGGAAATACCTGTTCTGTAATCCAAGTTGTGTGTCTCTCTCACATAATTTAAAACTGGGTCATCGGCAGTTACCTTCATCCAGACGTATTTTGTTATCTTGATTTTTTTCTAGGTTGTTCTGGAAAAAGCGCTCCAATGTCTTTAAAATCACATTGATCAATTTCAAAGACTAAGGTTTGTTTAGTTTTGCACCAACTATTAAATGTTTTCATTCACCTAGAACAAGGGCTTCCACTCTTTTCTTGGCCCGTTCGATAAGGGCGAAATCTCAATCATACGGAAGAAATGAATGGCCGGTTATAAAAAATTCTTGGTGAATCTGAGTGAAATAACTAATTGTCACTAAAAAGCTATACAGGTGGAGCGTATTCCAATTATTGTTTTTGCCTGCAAATCGATATGACCCAACTATTAATCTCCTTTTATAGTCAGGTGGTAGTGACCGAAATGTAGAGGTGATGTATCTCAAAATGCAAGACACGATTTCCTTCGAACCTCGTTTTGCTAGCGACTCATGTCATACAAACATATTAGCAACGTTGTCAGTCATATTGTGGATTCCCAGGTTGTATGTAGTACAAGTCGCCATGAGTGTGAATAAGACTTGTTGTAGGTCTACAGAAATTTTTATAAAGTTTCTGTTTGCTGAATCTTCTGAGAGAGTCTTATATGTTTGGTTAGCTTTGCAGTGATTCCAAGCCAGTACTAGTTTGCCGTGAAATTGATTGCATTGTTTGCATGTGTCAGAGCAAGGTGTTACAAACCTCAAATTAAACTCTCTGAAAATCTTACTATACAAAGTATATTTAGCTGGATTATCAAGGTATTTCTGCTTGAGTAAACGGTACATTTTGGAGACACTGAGATCAGGACTCGTTTTTCGTTGAGGTATTCCTACTATACTCTCTCACTGTAGCATCGATCGCATGACGACGGTCAAATGAGTTCCCATCTTATCTTTTGGTGCAAGCTGACCATCTTTCATTTTTTTTATAAAATTTAAATTCGCCTTGGTGTAATGGTCAACGTGTTACACAATGTTTTACGACACACACGTTTCCCATTTAAGGAATAATCAAAAGAAGCCTGTAGCGTTTATGTGCAATCTGATTTACCAGTACGCCTTTTCCATGGTTCCGTAGGACGATGAATTTAAGGAGTAAAAGAGACTGTTCATTGTACGTCAAACCGTAAAACTAACGAAATAAACTATGTACGTACGCAAGACTAAGAGAAATGCATCCTTCTTTCTCACAAGCCGCTGAACAACCTCGAGGATTTGAAGGTGGGAATCTTTTAGGAACGACGTCACCCTTTTCGCGTTTGGTTTTTTATGATTTTCACTGTCTTTAATAATTTTACGCTTCTTGTCACTACATTCCGCGAACTGACCAGCACGTTTACGGTTATTCACTATTTCTAAATCACTAGCCGATATATTCATGATGGGAAATGAGTAAACAGCAATGCAAACCTCACAGCAACAATACAACGTTGGTATCAACGCTGCCAACATAAAACGTTTTACTACCAAACCCAAGCATGGTAGCGCATTATAGGCTATCTAGCGGTTCGGAAACTAACTAGTTGGAATCGATCAAGCAAGTGACAAAGATCGTTTATCCATCCAAAACCGACGGCATGCAACGTTTTTCCAGCCACCCATTCAATTATCCGATCATATCGGAATAGACGGTCATCTACAGCAATAGCACGTGAGGTTTAAAAACAAAGATTAAAGCTATCGAAATTCAAAGATAGTAACAAATCGCTGAAAAATTCTCAACAGAGCTACCAGTTCAAAATTTAACATAATAGAAGAGGGAAAGGAGGTTGGTTAGGTTAGGTTAGGTTCTAATATTTGTTACCTCATGTGTTATTGATGTAGATGACCGCATAATCCGATATGATTGGATAATTATTGACATTCAATATGCATAATGTAATGAGTTTTATGACGGAAAATATCTGTCTCCCCCACTAGGGTGTTTCATTTTTAATGGTAAAAAATAAAATATAAAATTCTTGTTGACTTTGCTTTTGCCCTGAGTCTAGGTGATGTATAAGTTATCAGTGTGAAATTTGGAGATGATTGGATAATATTTGGAGGTTGCACACTTTGAACATTTTTGGGTAAGTATTTACAAAATACAAATTTTCAACTTAAATTGATTTTATTGCTGAAATTATAAATCACAAGCTTAAGATAATGATTGATATAAACAATAAGGTAGTCCTTTAGTAAAAAAATCACATATTGTATCAATTATTCAACTATGTACAATGCAATAGCCTTTTTAGTTCGTTTAGTGACGGCTTTTCTGTGATGTTCGACGATCCTCAATAAAAATTGTTTTTGTTGTTCGTCTTTTGCTGATTCATTGAACTGTTTTATTAATGCAATACCTCTCTCTGTAGTATCATTAACAACCTTAAGGGCATCAATATGACTTCGTAGAGGTTCCATACAGGATTCTGTGTATCGGTAATTCCAAACATTTCAAAGAAAAGTTTTGTTTTTTTAGTAACAAAGTCACTGATGTCCTTCCCTTTAAAATCAAAGGTTTTGCTTTCTAATCTTTTTGTTTCTTTTTTCTTTGCAGGTTTTTGGTCTAAATTCAAGAACATTTTTTCCTTTACAGTCTTTAATTTAGGAATCGCTCGTTGTTTTTTTGTTACTGGAGCCAAAAACTCACTGTCCTTTTTCATCTTCGGATGATGACGCAGATGAGAATTCAACTGCTACTGTCTTATTAATCTCAGCTATAGATTGGAAGTGTTTGTTTTTGTATAACTCTTGTTTTTCTTTTTTTTAAAGTTTTCGTTTTAGCTTTAGCGGCAAAAACCTTATCAACACCACTCATTGATGAACTCATGCGATCTTCGCTTTGAGACATGAGAAAGTTTTTATCTTCTTGTGATACTTCAGTCATATCCATTACATTTTGGCGGGAAATGTCAAATAATTTGACCAGATCACCTTTCCACATCTCGCGTTTTAACTTAGCCTTATCCCTGTTTCTTCATTTTTCTTTGCCGAGATTTTGATATTCTTTGTACAGTTTCTGTATTCTAATACGAATGTTTTCTTCAGTTTCAACAGGTATATTTACTTTCTTCCAAACTACTTGAAGTTTAGTACTGGTGGATTTAGCTGCTTTAGAAAGTGTTTCGTTCAGTTCCTTATGATGGTGAATGAATACTAAGAGTACTTGTTCCTTTGAAGGAAGCCGAGCTCCTAAAAACTCACTACTAGGCACTTTTTCTAACAGCCAAACTCCTCGTTTAGTTGCCATTTTATATATTAATTACCTGAATCACAAGAAAACAAAGTCCATTAGAACTTAGTGTTTCCGATATAACTCAAAATTAGAAATACGCAAACCAGGTTAACAACTGTTCATGTTCAAAGTGTGCAACCTCTAAATGTTGTCCGATCGTCCTGAAACTCGAGACAGTTAACGTTTGCATCACTTGGACGCAGGGCAAGAGCAAAGTCATTTGAAATTCAAACTTTTAGACATTTGAAACACCCTATCCCCCACCTTTAAAGTACTTTCGGAGCACCAAAAAAGAACACTATATGCACGAAAAAATTTTTGGAGTAAGCTTGGGGTGAGGCCCCATTCCTAGATATTTACCATACTTTTTTATAATCCAATTGTCGACTATTATTCAATACAGTTGATCACTAGATACTTTTCAATATAATTCAATACTTTTTAGTATAATGAATATAATATATACATTTTAATACAATACATGCCTTGTAGATACTTTTGAATGATTGTATTGCTTACTAGGCACGTTTTAGTACTATTTTTTGATTACCTACTTTTTAGTATAAATAATTAGCCTCAAGACACTTTTCAATATATTCTTATTGATCCGTTTTTGTGACCGGAAAAAACTATATTTTCTTATCTTAATCTACAAGCCAATCACTTAAATAGCTTTAAAAAAGTGACGGCATAGTTTTCTGTACAATTTAAAACACTTATTTGACTCTATTTCTGTTTCTGTCAGATGAAAACTTATCTTCATAATACCAAGAAAAAGTATTGAAAAATGAGGTTTTTGATGATAATAGATCCGTAGATTGTAGTTCCCAGTAAAAAGTTTTGTGTATTTTTTGAATAAATCGTCATGACATATAATTTCCTATATATTCATCAGTGATAAGATTTGTATAGTTTCAAGATGATTTCTATGAACATTCATTCATGTATAATCATTTTATGTTTCAATCTTCTCGCCAATAATTTCCCACAGTTACCACAGAAGAAAATGAAAATAGTTTATAATACTGAGGAGTCAAGGAAAATTGAACAGTTCATCAGAACATATAATTACAACTGACCCCTTTCATCATCTCCAAGTCAAAAGTTAACAGTTAAAGTTAAACACGTTTATATGCTAAAACTAACTTCAAAATATCTGTTTCATATTAGAATCAAATTATTTGTATAAAATGCACGCTCCTATAATATCCTATTGCACATAAAATTCACTTCTACTACTGACTAGGCAAATATCATGATTAAAGTGTTAGAGCTCCAGATACATAATCTCATTCGTTCTAATCCGTTCGATATGGAAGTTTCCTATCCCTGAAAATATGATACAATTTAATACCAGTTCATTGACGCTTCTAATAATCACGATTTAACTTCATATACTGGAAATGAAGTTACGCGAAATATATCTTCCATTTTTTATTATTTTCTACTCCAATTTAAGTGACCTATTTCGACACGAATGGAATAAACAATATATTGTCGAGCGAGAATTCGCTTAATTCTGTGAAACAACTGCGGAATTTTGTATTGTTTTGTATGGACAATGGCCTCAGTTGATAATGACAACTTCTATTTCAAATAACTATTTAATTCTCTCATCCTCGACTTTGATCGTTATCAGATATTCAGAAAGACTTTACTACATGCTTGGCGTATCCAAGTGTTATTGTTGATATGCTCATTAATACTCATCATACTACTTTGTAGATTTTTTTTTGTTTTTAACATCTATATGAATAGTCATTAACAACATTAGTGTATTTATTGACATCATATGATTTTTTCATTGAAACAAAATGGAACTAAGATGAACGTTGCTTATAGAAATTGCTGGATATGAAGAAGATGAAATATTAATTCTCCTTTCAAAGACTTATTTTCAGTGTGTCCAATTTTGCTGAAATAAATAAAATGTCAACCCAAACATTTTCAATGGAATTGAACAATCGTTCGTAGGATTCTGAAAATCAATATGATACAAAGAATATTACTCAAGTACAAAATGGATATTTAATACGACTTCAACTTCATATTTGACACACTAGTATATAGTTTCTGCACATGTTGTACCTTATACTTTCTCAACGACCCACACGAGTAACTTATAAGGGTTCCAATCAGGGAAATGGATTTCATATCTTATTAGTGCGAAATCTCTTGCCTTCTTTCCTACTTATTTGGAGTATTTCATGTAAGATCTCGGATATAGTATAAAGGGTGTCTAAATAATGTCGGTTTCCAACGTTCACTTTGTTTATTGAATAATCATACAAAAACTTAGCCTTAATATTCGAAGTATAGCCCATCATTTTCTATGGTTATAACACAACCTTCAGCAAGTTCTTTGAGACCTTGATGAAACCACATGAAACCTAACCTAACCATTTTAGCTTAGATTGCAAAAAATTGTCGCACTGCATTTTTAACATCTCCTTTGCAAATGCAAATTCCGGAATAAATGCTGGATGTGATAGGCAGTCAATAACACCAAGTTCATCGATCTTATTTCGCGTAAATGTCGCAGTATATCTTATTGGGGAAGAGGTTTACTTAACATTTATGCAACATGTTGTACATTACATATTTTCTACATCCATACAACTTAAGAGATATTGTAGCTTAGCATCTGCTTAGGTGGTCAAAATACGGGACGCTACATATATTTTAAGATCGACAAGTGAGAACAAATATTAAAAATTGGATATGGCTTTATTGTTTTTCAGAGTATTCTCCACTCAGATCAATACACTTTGAAACAAATGTCGAACCATTTTTTCCATTTCGATTAAGTTGCCTCCAAAACATGTGATTTGAACCCATCAATCGCTTCTTCAGTTGTAGGAAAACGTTGACCTCGCAATTTATTTTTGATCTGAGGGAGTAAAAAGAAATCATTGGGTGCCAAACAAGGACTGACCCATCAATTCGAAAAATTTCGTTTGAACTGATTTCTAAGAGCTCGTATTAACATGATGGAAAATGATTCGTCTACTGTGATTGGTTTCCCCGATTTTTTCGAACACTTCTGGCAAACAAATGCTGGTGTACCATTCAGAACTGACTGTTCTACGTTGCTGTAATGGTACGGTGAAGACATTTGCAGTTATTCCGTTATTCTCTTTCTTTTACCTTTTGCCCTCTATCGGGAATGTATTTATTATCCATTTATTGCTTTTTTCAATTCTGTTGTATTTGATACTTGGGTATATAAGTTCAAAAAGTCTCTCGATAGCTTGTACAGTTCTATCAGTCCTTTTAATGACCCCATATTTAATATATTCACTCTTTCATCATCAAATTTGCGCACTCTTATATAATCTTCAAATCAAAATCTTTTCAAACAATACCGAAGTATTTTGTTAACAAAAATTTGATATAATAAAAAATTAGTAATTTACAGCATTTTTGAAAAAAATTCCTATTTTGTAGTCATGATAGAGTCAAATTGAAGAAAAAAATTATATGTATGTTGAAAAACCTACCGTTTTTCTATTTCCTGAAATATGCAGGTTAACTGATCGGTAACGTGTCATAGAATATAAAAAAAAACATAAACTTTTGCCGATCTTCCTCAATAAAATTTTTTTGTCATATTCCTTGACTAAATATAAACCTTCAAATGATGTAATTCGAAGTTTATTGGATAATAAAGCTTGCTTCTCGTTTTATTACTATTTTTTTATAACATATTTTCTCCTAAAAAAAGATGATATATTCAACTTATAAATTTAAATAAATGAAGACAGAAATTGAAATGTTTTTGAAATACGAGTTAAATTGTTTCCGGCAGGCAAATTTACAAAAATTCAAACAAGGCTGTTATGAAAGTTATTTATAGAATCAATTAACAACTTTCTATAAATAAAATCAAAATTTTCAGCAGGTTTCCTCTCATTATTTATATATGTTTATATAATTTCGGATTTAATATTAACGAATATTTGTAATTTTTCATTTGTCATACACGAATTTCAATGCTATACAATGGGATTACAAAACATTTACTAAACTGTGAACTAAAGATATTTAACCATTAAAAAGTGAGAAGGGAAGGGATAGGCGGATTATGCGTTCATTGATAAGAAGTGATCCGATCCCGTGGTTTCAATCTGCCTACTGCACGTATCGAATAATCACTTTTTTTGGTTGATTCCAAGGCCTCAATCTGCCTACTCCTTGGAAATTTACCAAAGAAATGAAAAACATCGAGAACACGGTTGACACCAACACAATCACTGCTGGTATTGAGATAAATGGATAATGGCTTCAAAGTGGGAACCAAAACGTCCAGAATTTTCAAAATTCTAGTTTTTAGATGTGGCAACACTGATGTGAATATATCAAATCTCAATTTGCCATCATAGAATTTGAAATTTTTATGGCGAACGTACTCAGAGCGTGTTGTGTGTGTGTATTTTCAGAATTCAATGCCTACTCCTTGGAATTTCACCAAGGAAATGAAAAGCATCGAGAACACGGTTGACACCAACACAATCACTGCTGGTATTGAGATAAATGGATAATGGCTTCAAAGTGGGAGTCGAAACGTCCAGAATTTTCAAAATTCCAGTTAGCTCAAGACCTGCAGCGGTTGTGTTAATGTCAACGGTGTTCTCAATGCTTTTCATTTCCTCGGTGAAATAAATAACCATCCTATCCCCACTTCTCTTTATAATAACTCCAAAGTGGGAGCTGAAACGTCGAGAATTTTCAAAATTCCAACGCGATTCAACCCGTACACTTAGTTCTTTTGTTCATACTCCTGATCGCGGAAACCTTTCCGAACATGTATATATTTATATATACATAAATATAAGCGTTTTAGTAGTGGGATTGTGGCAAAATCAAGCAGCAAAGTGTACTAACTCTAATATATTTCCGGGCTTTCGAATACTTATCTATTCATAGTCTGAGACTAAAATTATGGTCAAGTATAAAAATATATATATAGAAGTTGTTTCTTTTAAAAATTCACGCGATATTGTTAAATGTTTTACCTATTTTGTTAAATTGTGTACTGCGAAAATATGCGAAATTTCGAGTTAATAGATAACTAAAAGTTAGTAAAAATTTGTTCCGAAAATTTCATCTAAAGGTATAAACAAACAGATAAAGTAACAGACTAAGTTGAATAAAGTGAAAATTTTATTCGGAAAGTCCATCTAAAGAGATAAGCATAAACTAACAAACTAACAGAGTTAGTTGAATGAAGCGAAAATTTGATTCGAAAATTCTATCTAAAGAGATAAACAAACAAACTAACCGTGTAAGTTGAATGAAGTGTGATAAAAATCAAGAAATGTTTCTCGAAAATAATTAAGTACTTTTGAATGAAGTCTTTTGGAACACAATAAGAAGCCACATTTTATCTAATTGTTTCATATTTTGATTTCAAGATTCAGTAGAAATATTTCCAATTATTAAAGAATAAACAAATATACTTAAGGTTTCCGAGAAATAATTTTTTCCAAGTAATAGATATTAATTCTCTATCTACAAATTTCCTTTGAAGATAACAGTTTTGTTTCATCAGTATTTCCCAGAAAAAATATTTAGTTCAAATACAGCTATGAGTTATACCATTGTTTTCGTGATCTCGTTTTTCTCCGATCAATATTCCGAGCTGAATATAAAATAATCAATCGTGGTAACTGGAACTGTATTTGTATGCCAATGGATTAATGAATAATAAACGTTCCACTAAACGTCTATACGTCTTACTTTCTCGATTATAGATACGAATTTATTATAATAGATAAAATAAAGTGTGAAATATTGATTTGAGAATTTGATCTTGACTTTGGTTTCAAATCTATTGAGCATTATCCATGAAAAATCAATCAACTATTTTTAGAACAAATTTTTGTTGATACCAAAAAATTTGTTTATTCACAGCTATCACATAGATTACTATGAGAATATTAATAAAAAATGACGTCAAATGATATTAGACAGAGAAATGAGAAAGAAATGCGTTATTGTCAAAAAATTGTTACAATTTGTAGACAAAAGCTTGTAAAAACTAGAACACAAACATAAAAATAACAAAACAAAGATTGAAGAAGATTAACAACTGGATGGAATATTATTGTTTTTTTCATACTGTTCTGTAAAGTCGACTTTACAGTACACTACAGTCCGGAAAATGACACGTTACGGTATCCTTGTACTTTAGAGTACACTTAAATTCTCCCAATCACAATGAAAACGTCGTATTATTATTACAGTACTTGACTCGGCTACTTCGTCACCTCGTCCATAAACATTTATCTCGTACCGTACTAAATCAACTCTCGACAAAAGTTACGTCAAAGTTAAATTATCACCAAATTATCATTTTCCTGACAACTTTATTATTAAAATGGAAATACATTGCAATAATAGAAAAAATATTTATTAAGCGCCAACACGTACAACTTTTCAATAGCTTAATTATCCCTGTTTACATTAGCCAGCATCGGTAAATTTTATGGTCGAAAAAATACCTGAACTGTATTATTCAGAATAATAAACCTAAAAATAACATTAAAAATTAGTATTCTGTTGAGTTTCATAGTGAGTGGTTCTCTGTTCATAATGCAATAAGTGATTATAAAGACGAAAATGTCGAGTCAAACGCGCCGAAGCTGCAAAACTCCTCCTGACAAATTTTGCTATATTTGTGGAGAATTTATGGTGAAATCACAAGCCAGGCCAATTTGCGGAAATGTGAAAAAGCCTATTTCAAATATTTTGGTACTTTAATTAGAGACCAAAATAAGCAGTGGGCCCCACACGCGTACTGTGTCAGTTGTAGCGTGTCATTGGATGAATAGGAAGGAAAAAAGCATGCCTTTTGGAATTCCAATGGTGTGGCGGGAGCCTACTAACCATTTTGACGACTGCTATTTTTGTCTAACAAAGACTGAAGGTTATTCTAAGAAAGGAAAGCACAAGACCGAGTATCCACATTTGCCGTTTGCTATAAGACCTGTTCCCCATAACGAAGATTTACCAGTACCAATTGCGCCTTTAGGTCAGCAAAATATTGTTTTAGTAGATAATGGAGACAACGTATCATCTGGAAGCTCCGGAGAACAATAGACCGAGGAACAGTCTGAACTTCTTAAGGAATGGAACTTGTTAGCCAAAAAGACAAAAATTACGACCTTTAGACAAAGAAATGCTACATTTTCTGCATTTTACAGTATGGAAAATTCGTTGTGTGAGTGTACAGATATTTATGGTCTAATGAAGGAACTTGACATTGAGCATAATCCCAGTGATTTATTTATTTATTGGAATTTCAATAGGACTTCAGGAAGGATTTACGAAACATTACTGTTTTCTTTGTCTATGGGACAGTCGGGCAGTAGATGAACACTATGTAATTAAAAATTGGCAAGCAAGAAATGCGTTTTAACCGGGATCTTAAAAGTTTATACTCCCTATAAATCCCAAAAATGTCCTCCTGTCCCCTTTTCACATTAAACTTAAATTGATTTAATTGATTAAAAACTTTCTAAAGGCTATGGATAAAGAAGGTGATGGATTCAAATACCTTAGAGAAGTCTTTCCCCAGTTGAGTGATGCCAAATTAAAGAGAGGTATCACCAGACAGGAAGGCATTGAAGGCATGCGTTAATGTAGTGAGAGGATTTTTAGGCAACAATATGGATCTAAACTACTAGTTGATGAACTTCTAGACGCCTACAAATCCCTTGCTCGAATGTCATTGAAAATTCATTTTTCTACGACCGTGCGTTTTAACCCACTTTCTCGCACGCATTTTAGTTTTGAAAGTGTCACTTTCCCGCACTAGTGTGGGAAAGTAATATTATGTAAATTTTGACTTTATAAGATAGTTTTTTACTTCTGAGATTATAACTATTGTTACTACAGGTAAATAAATATTTACGAAATAGTCCATCAAATAAAATTTAAACCTTTTCTAGCTTTTTGTAGCATTTTTAATTGTTTGGAAATATAAAATAATACAGATATTTTTTATATAACCATGTAATTGTTACTAAAACGTCAAAGTTGTTCAAAACGTCTTGGAAGTGACCGAATAAGTGCAATCTTCTTCTAAATTAAACCACATTAAACCGAATCCGATACAATAATATTAAAGGATTCAACCGAGGAAGAACTTCCCGTAGCCATTTTGAAGGCTACAAATGAAACTAATTCCGAGCTGTTACCTGCCAAATGAGTTAAAACCGTTGCCGTCACCGTCATCATCTTTATGCGATCTGCAACCGATGCCATCCATCCTCATCGACGTCATCTACCCTCCAGTTGAAACCAAATAATTCCACTGGACCGGCAACTCTTACTAGTCTACAGAATACAACAAATTGTGTTTTCAATATTAATATTTATAATAATTAGTAGTTTTTAGTTAAAGTTTTGTATATTAAAATGTTTGTTGAAATAAAATAATTTAGAAAAATGGGTTGGTACACTTTTTTGTATATACGGTCGTAGAAAAAATAATGTTCCTAACTCATGCGTAAAGTGTCTTTCCCGCACTTGACCGCTCGCCCGAACTCCGCTCTGCGTCGTTCGGGACAACTGCAGTTACACGGTTTATTCCGTTCGTCTATTATCAGCAGCAATTTGTGAATAGTTTGCATTAGGTGCTAGAAAACTGACATAATGACAATTCTAGAAGAAAGAAATTATAAACAGGGAGCAAACATAAGCAAGAAAAAGGAAGACCCAGGAAAAGAGGAGTCCAGAAGCGGAAAATGAAGACTGTGGAAGAAAATTGATTCTACGCTAGGCTAAAATGCCTAGGTATAACATTTTCAAAGTTACATATTTTGTATTTGTTCTGTTCTAATCATCTTTTGATAGATAATACTTTTAGCAAATTTAAAACTGAAAGTGTTCTTTTTATATTTTCATTGAATTATCCTAAACTTCACTTTTTTTCATTGTAAAAAAATAAACTTTGTATTGGAGTTAACGATGTAAAAGAGCAAATAAGTTAAGCTGATTCTTTGTTACAGACAACATCAATAACAGATATTTTGTGGCGTTTAGAGTCTTTGCAGAAAATTGCTGTTCAGTCGACAAGCAATGATTCGGATTTTTCCTTTTAAGAACCACATGTCGAAACAATTTAATAATCTTTGTGTGATTTTCATGAAATTGGTAGATTTTCCAAAGGTACAAAATGTATACGAGGACTTTTGAGAAGTTGATAGTACTTTCTGTTTCTAACATCATATATTTAAATTTGACATAAATAAGATTAGTTTTAATAGTTCTATAAAAATAAAAGTCTTCGCTCTAGAGTTAATGAAGAATTACAGGTGTTTAGAAAACCTATTTAAATAAAAGGGGAAAAGTTACTTAAATATTATACAGAAATAGAATGATTTGTGAGTATTTTTGTGTTTTAAAGAGTAAAAAATAATGATGCTCCACGTTAGGGATTGTTATTTATTGTAACTACTTGAAAAATGGTTAGTGAGCTTGGATGTCGAATAAAAGTAGGTGAGATGGCTAATAAAGTAAATATTTCCGCCGAAATAGTGTGATTAGTTAGCGCTAATCAAAAACTAGTGCGTATCTAAAATCCAAACGGATCTTAAGACTAAATCAAAGTAAATTTTTTTCTTCGATATATCTGAGTTGATGAAACTTATAATTTTACCATATCAGTCAGAACAATGGATAAACAAAAAATCAAAATCCATTTTTTGGTCCATAAGGTCATGACTACTAAGTTCTTGGATTGCATTGACTATTTAGAAAAAGGATAAACTATACAAGACCAATATAATGCTGATTTTCGGATTTGTTTCATTACGATAATGCGCCTGCTCATTCGTCCAATATTATTGCAAAAAATGAGCAGAACTGCATTACTTTTTATCACCCCAATCGTCATTTTTAACTGATATGGCTCCATTCCATTACTTTCAGTTTTCGAACTGTAAAAAATTTGGATAGTCCAAAAAATTGGAAAATCGTTTTACTATGTATGTAGGCTCAAAAGGATATCATGTTGAAAATGAAATTATATTTTTCACTAACTCACACTACCTTTTTCGAACATCCCTCGTATATTGCCAATTCCATTATGCTCCACGCTTATGAATCTTATAATAATCCGATATCAACTTATAACACTTAATAGTTATTTATTTGTAACAATTAACGAGTGGTGTTCCATTGAATTGTATTTGAACCAGATAATGAAAATATTCATCCACAAATAGCTGAATAAGTTATGATTATATAATAAACTTCAACTAATGTGTTGATATCAGCTGTCCTATATTCCTAATTTAATATCCAAGCTATACACTCTCATTATTTGTACCGTTTATATTCGATATTTATGGGGTTTTCCTACAACATGCGCAAAACTCGTTAAGTTAGGAACATGTGGAAAACAAAACACAAAAAAATAATAAATATAGTCAGTCAGAATAAACGTTCAACTTTTATAGTTGGAAGTGCATTATTTCACGTTCATGGTTTTTCTTTCTTACACTTTCTGTTATTCTTCCATTTAGATTTTTCCATAGAGTAACCGTTCATTTAACCTAAAACACTTGAATAAAATATTCCTCATTACTTTTTTCATACAAAGTGCTTCATTACCATTAATTTTAAGAAGATTTTAGCTCATTGTTCCAATATTTTTTGTTTCAGCATATATCAATATAAATCAGTATATTTCATTCCCAACAGACAAAATATTTTTTTCGTACAAGTATGATAAGCCACCCCACAACGATCATCATAAATAATAAATCGATTTCTCGTATGATCAATAGTCTATGGGAAACATATACTTCCGTAGATACCGGAAGAAGCCAATATCTCAGGAATGCTAGCAGATATCGAACCATGGATAACTTCGATATATCTCATCAAGATCTATCTGTGTGAAAAGTCATGATGATTGACGCACGCGCAGAAGAATTTCTGTGGGAAAAGTATGCATATGCAATATCTTCAAAAAATCAATAGATAAAATGAAAATTTAGTAATTTTTGTAAGGATACGTTAGGTTAGATTGGGTTAGGATAGGTTAGGTTAGGTTTATTCAGTTTTTAGTGTTTAAAATCATAAGCTGACAAAACTTGATGCAATGTTTCTGAATTGGTATAATAAAATATATTACTTCGA
This sequence comes from Diorhabda carinulata, assembly GCF_026250575.1. NCBI lineage: Eukaryota > Metazoa > Arthropoda > Insecta > Coleoptera > Chrysomelidae > Diorhabda > Diorhabda carinulata. The sequence continues at coordinate 22,043,928 of NC_079462.1, read as the reverse complement.
ATAATGCAACCCTGTTCGCCTTATATAAACTATAAATTGTCCTACGTATGAAATCTTGAGTTGCTTTGTCACCTGATTTCAGTTTTTCTTTACATGTTTTTCGGTTACTCGATAAATGGAAAATTTATTTACTCTAGTTTATTTAGATTTATTATGATTGCATTACCATATTGCTGAATATTTTCGTTTTTTAAATATATTTAAAATAACTTGCTGTATTTGTATATCTAAATCTTTATTATTAAATTCGTACCCGTGTTCATTCTCATTACACTGTGCAATTTCATTGTCTTGATTCGCTCATGGTCAAAAGAACGTCATATTTCTATTTATTTAAAGAAATTTTACCAAGCAGCGCTAATGTCTAGCAGGAATATTTCGAAGAAATTGTGTACCCAGCCTCGGACAATAGAAATGCATGTGTGTTAACGATTCGATGTTTTCATTGGTAAACAGAGTCCACGTGGACTGACGATTTGTTAGATATTTATTGAATTTTATTCGGGGAGTAAATATTATTTCCCATTTCTTAATTTGGTATGAGTGACGTCTGTATTTATGAAATATTGATTGATCTCGCATAACTGACTTCTGCAATTGATATTAACTATAATTCCAAATATTCCTGATTCAAAAGACATTCCAGTATAGTATTGTAAGCTATAAAAACATTTTCTTATAGCAAATTTGGTTTTTGGCTTTCAGATTGCATTTTTTTTATTGAAATCGTTGGATTATGACAGTATAAAATTTTAGATATGAAAATATAATTCTGTGGTTGGTTCCATATATTTATCATGGATTGATTGAACTGAAAGCAATCTGTCAGTTAACACAGCACCTTTAATGCTTCTTCAGACTTATGAATAATGTTTTTTGGAAACTTGGACAAAATGAGAACATACGTGAATTTTGGAAATGTCATGCTCAAAAAACGCGTACTTATCTACGTAAAAAGACTTAGAGTTGGCCATGCTGCCTCTATAGTGTGTTTTAGAATTAAAATTCCGAAGGACATCTACATTTAAACCACCTATGACATAATTATGAGATTATTGATCGTATTCTAATTAAGTTTACGTTGAATAGATGGTGATACTGAGAAATTGATGAGAATAATTATTGAACTGTTCCACTTAACGTAATAGTACTTAACATTAAACTATGAAAGTTGCTCGTAATCAATGTTAAACATTTACTTTTGATTTCAAATAACTAAGTCTTTGCACTATATACATTTTGTGTAAAGGTTCTATATTATTATTATACATAATTGTATTTAAATATTGCCACGAACATGCTGCCATAATTTCAACGTTCGTGCCATTATAAAAGCCATTTGTGTGATCTGATCGCTAAATTGACGTAATAAGAGATAAAACAAATTGTGTAGTTATTACAATTATATGCTAGTCATTATTGTTCTCAATTTCACATCACCCCAATAAAGTGAAATTCGACTGAAAATATAAAATTCCAATTATTACTACAATATATCCATTTCCACACAATAGAAGAGATAAAAGAAAATTCGCTTTCAGGATTCTTATTTTATTATTCTTATTTATAATGTTCTCGATATCGTGAATAAGATCTAGTTTTCTCTACCTAAATTTAATTTTCCTTCTTCAAGGTACACCCCAAATTATAATATCGGTTCAAATGTGTTGTTATGTCATTTTTATACTACTATTGTTCGTTTGCCTCTGGATAGCCTTCTGGTTCAAAATGACTTCGATCGATAGCTCTTTTCTTGGAGCATTTTTCAGTCAGAACAGTCAGTAGTCACTGAAAGAATAGGAGAATATGATAGGTGCGAAAGTAAATTGAAGTTCAGTTAATTAAATTTGACTTGTGAAAGGGGCATTATCTTGTTGAATTCTTTTTTCAGCATCTTCAAAAAGCGATCTTCAACATTTTTGTTATTTTTGTTCGATTGTCAGGAAACGTGTTACCAATTAAGAAGAAAGCTACACCATAGCTAAATTTCCATTAAAACGGGCTACGAAACGCTCATATAATACCTTCGTGATGTCCACTATTCCTCTCAATTTCACTTTGATGTTATATGGTGCAATTGACTTTTTTAAACGTCCGGATCGTTGAGCAACATCGATGATTGTATAACCACTTATAAATTGCAGACACCTGTCATTATTACGTAACTATAATACTTTTTACACCAAACCTTTGCCTAACAAAAAACTTGTTCGAGGAAATCAGTCGAAAATTTTACAGTTATTGTTTGAAAGATGCTTCATCAAGAGCAAAATATGGAATTTGTCCCTTATCTGAGGATGTATTGCATAAATATTTTACTTGCATTAAGACATTATTTTTAAGCGACATAATACATTTGTGTAAATAATTCATAATTCGTCTAGAATTTATATTTTTGTCCGTCGAGGAGCAAAGTTAATACTTCTTAAATCGATGCCAAGAGATTTTTGTCTATTCTACTACATTCTTGGATATGAATGAATAACTTGGGTATTAAATTTTCATCATAGAATAAAGGTGAGCATCTACCGTTTCATAAAATCTCGAATTTAGAGAGCAAAATTAACGTAATGCTTCTATGCTTTTCAGACGAATACAATCATAATATGAAATTTCGAAATATTCATTACTACTATTTATTATATAGCGCAAAGTTAAGCAAATTGCTTATTTTTAAATTCAATATGAAAAATAGGGTAAAATTGTATTTTATTTATTTATTTAAACTATTTCTAACGATAGGGTGAATTTATACACACTCTCTCTTACTTTCTTTTTTTAAACACTCACACTAGACTTAACTAATATAATTTATTTAAATTTACCGTTTACTATTTACTACTTTGATCCCTTCACCATGAAATTCAATTATATACTGACCTATCGATGCTACACAAGGAAGGATTTAAAGCAGAAAGGAGTTTCTCAGTAATTCTAGAAATTAAACAAACAAACAAATGCATAAAAAGGTCTTTCTAGAAAATTATAAAGAAAAATATAAACATATCGCCGCTTAATCACTAAAATTAGAATAGAATCATCATCGGACATTGCAAGAATCGCTTCGGTTACATTTTTTCGAGCTGTAAAATTCCCATGGAGTACTGGAAGAAAACAGAAGTAGATCGTAACTCAGACCACCCTTTAAAATCAATGTTTCGGTGTTTTCACATATTTCTTCGTTTTCAAATTACCACTTTCTTTTACGTTTAAACATGAAATGACCGACTAACGACTTGGAAAGTGATCACGGGGCACAATATTGAATTAAAGTTGCGTGGCGATGATTGGGCGACCATTACTGAAATACGACTCGATAGCGAACATGCATGGCACCTTCTTCGTCTATTCTAGTGTAAATTTATACAATATATATGAATTCTAGCCAACATAAGATCAATAAATTCTTTTTAAATTACTATCGTAAAACGGTTGAAATCCTATAAACAAAGTTTTATAGAATTCGTGTTAGACAAATGGTTCAATTTAGGAGCAATGAACAGTTCGCTAGTGCAGCTTTCTGACAAAATGGCTTGTACTGTTTATCTCTCTTTAATGAAAACATTGCAAATACAAAGTGGAAACCGTCAATTGTGCGAATATTTTTATCATTTGGAGTTTGGGGCTCGTTTAACTCTTAGCCAACCACATTTATCCTGAAGACAATAATAATTTCACAGATCACATTTATTCTATTTAGTATTTAACAATATCTGGCGTCGATTCTATCAATCGTCTACAAGGCCGATCATTAATGGACGACTTGGAAAGAGGTTGGGTGTACTAATGAAATGAATGATGTAAGTCGATCATTTCCAAGTCATTTGAAAACTGATTTGATACAATTGTACTTTCGAATTTCAACTTGTACCTCCTTATTTTTGAGACTCAATAGATAACTTGGACAACCATATTTTTGTCAGCATTATAAACCGTTACATTTCTTGCGTTTTGAGACGAATTAAGAGTTAACTTCCATAAATTCTTAGATTATGAATTATTATGAAGAATATATATTTTCCAATGTGTTGAAGCGTTATCTGGAGAAAGTAAATTGTTAAACCTTGATTTAAAGCAACTGGAAAGGTGAAAGAATTAGAAATGAATATTTGATAGAAAAAAATGGTCAGTAGATCTTAGAGAAGTTATGCATTAAGAGGATATTGAAAATGTACCAGCAACACAAATTTCAAGAAAATCAATCAAAAGTATGATTAAGACCAAAATCAAAGAAGTGCTGGAACTAAAAAAGATGTATTACAATACTTTCGCAAATACCAAGATGTAGAGCTTGGAAATGATGATTCTCGTTTATAACGTCCCTGACAATCACCGTACAGAAATGATATGCAATGATAATATTTTTGTGGACATGGAAAAAATAATAATCAGTGTGGAATGTATGGCAAGAAATAATCAACGGATCGAGAAACTCCAGCTCGAGCCACAAAATCAAAATTTGAGGGTCTCAAATTAAAAAAGTTCAATGCTTTCGAGTTTACAGCATTTTATTGAAAGAGGTGATATTATAAAAACAACTAATTCTGGAACATTTACAGATTTAATATTTCATTTGATATTGAAGTGAATTCTTCAATAATTCATGGAAACATCATTGATTCCAAATCAATGATGTTTCATACCTATTTTAAGATGAGGTAACTATTTTGTTAATTATTTTGTTAATTATAAATGTAAATAAAAGTATTTTCGAGTGTTTATTTAGCTTATGTAGTAGTTTCACTTTTAAAACGAAGCTTTTAAAAGCTAGTTGGTCAAGTGATTCACCGTGGTGAAAATTATATTTTGCTGCTGCCGCAGGAAATTTCAAAAAATAATTGATAACTAGTATCTATTTATATTAATTGTGAGAAAATAAAGATACCTCGGTACGTTAAACATATTTTTTAGTTAATTTTCTAATTAACTCTCACTATCTCTCTGATATGTCGATATCCGTTACAATCGTCAAAATTGAATAGTGATACAATCAAAGTGCTGATATATATCTTCGGCTATGAGGTGACAAAAAAAGAATAAAAGTTACAAAAAGCCACCCTCTTTGAAACTTTAACGACCAGCGCACCGGTGAAACACCCTTTTTTCTTGTCTGTCCTTATCGATCGGTCCCGTCACTTCAAAAACTCGATGTAACTTTCCTTTTCTTTCATTTCACGCAGATATTTCTAGTCTGAGAAAATTTAGAAAAATACACTCGAAGCTCGGCGAGTAAATTATGCTTACATAATTGCGCATTCGGTTTCTTTAACAGTTTTTCCTCGTGAAATATAATAGTGAATTGATACTCGAAATTCTTTATTCTTACCAAACAACTAGAACAGTTTTCTGTATATGAGTATTAAAACTAATTTATTTATTAGATTTATGTAGAATTTTGACAAATGATATCAGAAACATGATGGAAACTAAAATATAAACTATAATAAAATAATTTTAAATTGATGTTATTGATAATGATGTTAAAAGAAATTTTGTATAAAATTTCGAAATCTAAACATATGGATCACGAAGCACTACTTTACTAAAGTTTTTATTATATTAGAGTTAAGGCGAAGGATTTTTATATATGAAAAACTTTCAATCGGAAAAGGGTGGCGCAATATTAACATCATAATCTTTTAGGTTGTATTTACATTATATTGTACAATGCAAGTCGTAGAATTATTCAATAATGAAGTATGATATTGAATTTTTTTGCTACCACCGCTCTTCTGGAAGGTTTTTGAACTGTATTATTTATCGTATACAACTGAAAATTTTTTCAACTTTTCTCCCAAATGAGATGGGGGGAGAGTGTGGGGACAAAAAATCCGTACATCCTAGCAAATAAAGTGGACGTTGACTAAGCATTTTATTGATTTCTCGCTATTTGGCAGTTGTCAAATGTCATAAGTAAAAACATAACGTCTTCGTTATAAATAATTGTCAATTTCATGAATAAATCTGACAATGCCTTCATAAAGTTTGACATTCTTAATAGTGAGCGAAGACAGAACGTGTTGTCATACGAGCGCTATTGAAAATATTCTTGAAACATTCATCTTGACCGTAAAATGGAATTAATTCACAAATATTTTCATGCGATGATTTTGTATGACTTTCAACGTGGATTAAACCAATAGCACTGTGCAGATCAACTCGCTCAACTGGTGATGAAGTACCATTTCGATACGCTGGTTTTCAGAATTCAATCGGAGTTGCACTTCGCTACAAAAAGAATTTCGATAAGGTCGTCCAAAATCAACCAGAAAACATCGTTGCTGTGCGTAAGCTGATTTTGCAAGATCGTCAATGGACATCTGTGAGATTGAGGCATCTTTGGGCATTAGTTCTGTCGCTCAACAAAAGCTCGTGTCGATTGGTGCAAAGAAATGCTGAAAAAATTCAATAACGGTGCTTCTAAAGATGTATCAGGGTTTTATATGTATCCATATAAAACCCTGAAAGTAAACAACAATATTTCAAGCGCTTCGAAGCAAATGTTTTTTCGAAATAACTGGGCATGTTGCTACTATTTCCATTAGGGCAACAAACACCTTTCTGGACATTGAAAACATTGAATTGATGGGTCATCTGCCATACTGTCCTTGTTTGGCATCCAATGTTTTTTCTCTTATCGCCGCAGACCAAACATAATTTGTGAGGTCAACGTATACCTGAAGAAGCGTTTAAATCACATGTTTTGGAGATACCTCAATTGGAAAGGTGAAAAACGATTGCAAAAGTGTATTGATCTTAATGGAGGCTATTTTGGAAAACAATAGAGCCACATCCAATTATAAATATGTGTTGTTATTTGTCTATCTCAAAATTTAAGTAGCAACCCTCGTACATATTTACACAAAAATCTTGACAAGATTGTAATGATCTATATACCATTTGTATCCAATATTAAGAATCCAAAACAATCTCCATCATTTAACTGCCCAGAATCACACAAATAAAATTCATATCGGTAAATCATATAGATATATAACTGCATCAATCTAACTTTACAATTGGAATATTCTGAAAGTTAGATGTCGTTAGCAAACTCTGTACTTGGATCGGTGGAAGAATAAACATTTACATTGCTCAAATCTTGTATTATTCATCGTATTTTCGCGTAGCATAGAGATTATAGTATTTGCACAAGAGAGCGGTGGTTTAATTCGAAATGGAATTAGGAATATTCGAACTTTACCAAATATTGGCGCAACTCGTCTAAAGGCACTTATGAGAAAGGGCATGAAGTTACCAAATGATATGTTCGAATAGGAAAACTTTACAAATACCATTGCAAAATTAGTGTAGATAATGAGATGCGAAAGAGAGAGAAATGTTCGTTGGATTCATATTTTTTATTAGGTCAGTTATCGATAGATTAGGTTCATTTATGATCTATAACTCAATTCATGCGGCGTAACTTATATAATATAACATCGTTCCAATATTCCGAACCTGCGATGGAAAAATGCCGAAAGTCTTCGTTATTTGGTAGAAGTTTATGGTGAACATGTTCTAGCTTAGCGAATGTGCCAGAGGTGGTTTGCTCGATTTAAAAGTGGTGATTTTGGCTTGGAAGACGATGAACGTTCTTGGCAGCCAAAAAAGTTTGAAGATGAAGAGCTGGAAGCATTACTCGATGAAGATCATTGCCAAACACAGGCAGAATCTTTGGGCGTCACTCAAGCAGCCATTTTAAAACGTTTAAAAAGCAAGGAAATTGGGTTCGCATGAACTCAAGCCGAGAGACGTCAGAAGGCGGGTTTACATGTTCGAAATGCTACTGGATTGCACAGGAGGAAGTAATTTTTACATCGGATTGTTACTGGTGAACTGAAAAATGGAAATCCAGCCAACCAGCCAAGTCAACGGCAAAGCCGAATATCCATGGCGCGAAGGTAATGCTCTCTATTTGGTGGAATCAGAAGGGTGTGCTGTATTATGAACTGCTAAATCCGGGTGAAATCATCAATGGAGAATGCTACCGAGCAGAATTAATCCGTTTGAAGAGAGCAGTAGCCGAAAAACGCCCGGAATATTCATTTTTATATACAAATTCATATCATACTACTTCTTACATATGAAATTTGAAAAATATTCCAATTCCTAGGAATATTAATTTTGTTCATTTACTGTGATTATCTCAATAAATATAAATTCAATACCTAAGCATATATAAATTGAGATTCAGTACGATTCAAATTTTGAAGCAGAATAATTTGATATGACTGCGTCTGAATTTGGAAAATATTTACAAACCACAAAAATTTGCCATTCAAATAAATGAATACCTTCACGGTCTACAATTGTATCCTTTTGTATACTGCTGAAAAAAAATATATAAATCTGACCATTACCAATATATGTTAGCGCTTAAAGTATTCTACAACAACTTTAAAGAAGATAATTTTTTCCCCTATTCAGAGTCTTGAATATTAAAACCTCAAATTTCGAAAAAAGTGATATTAAAAAAGTACATATTGATAGCACATATTTTCTCCATATTCTTTAGATAATAATTGAATAAAATGTTCTAAAATCTGTTTTGCATGACGTCTAGTAAACATATTGAATAATAAAAAGGACACTCACATTGCAAAGTTGAGTGGCAGAAATAAATAAGATCGTATGTCTACCAAGTACCTTTTGTAACAAATCAGACCTAGCATTTGAGAAAGCTGAATAATTTCCGTGACAGAATTTGCCGTCTATCCCTCATGACCGTATTGTTCTAAGTCTATTCAGCATATACCTATTCATGTCATAATTAATGCTAAGATCTTTGTTTTACATGCAATTCTACACATTTTACATCATTAGCTGATGTTTTATTTGAATTAGGGAATTCAACTAATTGCTTCAGCCGTCTAATTTGAAAAAATTATTTTGATTTATTAATTATAACAGTTTTTTCAAACGAAGAAATCTAGTTTATTGTAATGGTTCATGAATTCCTTTGAAATAACGTATGATTCACTTGAATGGTATCTATTATCGATTAAAGTTATCGATTCATCACAACAGATATGAATTTTTATCCCTTATTTTGCACACTCGCAGCATATGGCTGAAGACTATAACGATTAGCCACGATTCTAGAGAAAATTAAGTATCAAGATAATCAGTGAATGATTTGTGTATTCAAGCTTCCTTCCAAGACAGGAATTGTTTCAGATATCTTTGATCTAAATTCTCGACTCGGTCTGAATCCAAGTTGACAGAGAAAGTTTTCACCGGCCAGAATATAAGGATTTCCTCTTTATGAAAAAGATAAAGTAAAGTGAAGCTTAGAGAGCGTTTAAGAAAGTAGTGTTTAAGTTTTTAAAAGATACTAATAATCCCGAATAACATTGTACAACGTATATAGAATTCAAGAGAAAGATTCCATCAGTAATCCGTAATATTGAGAAACGTTACCAAGTGAAGTCGGACTTCTGTTGGATAGTCAAACGAGAACGAGAAAATCAAAAATCAGTTTTTCGGAACATTAAAGAGAGGAAAAAAATTAACACGAATTATGCAAACTTTTATTATACATAGTAATGTCGGTTTTCATATAGGAGCATTATTACGCCTCAATTTAAACATGTCTTAACTAGTTTCTATGAAAAGTACAATTGCTTGATTTTCTTTTTTAATTAACGACGCAGTTCACTTATATAATAAAGTGGTATAGCGGCAGTGGCAGCATGAAAAATAGGTGAAATCGTTTTAATAATAGAGATTTGACGCTTGAGGATCGTTCGAGCTCAAGTCATCCACCTGCATGGAATATTGAGGTTACAAAGGAAGTAATAGAATACCAACCTAGTAGCAGTACTAACCAATTGTCGAACTATATTTGACCTTTTAAACATACCATACATAGACAGATAGGATATATAGAAATTGTCGTATAGTGCCACACAAATTAACAGAGATTCAAGCGAAACGTCCAGTAGAGATTATAAACTGCTCCCCGTTTCTGCCGAAAAATAAATGTTTTATTAGAAGCCTTTTTACATGCGCTGAAAAAATGATTTATCTTAGCAATACAAACACGGAAAATCAGTAATTGGATCAAGAACAAATATCAAAACCCGTCGCAAATAGAAGTCGAGACGAGCGAAAAGTCTTGGTAAGTCTGGCGGAATTATAAAGGATTAGAGTACTTCGGTTGTAGCATATGCAGACGATGTTACAATTTTGGCCAGAATAATTGATGAAGACAATCAACTCAAAACAGAAGCATGAAAAGTCGGTCTAAAACAAAGAAAAACCAAATACTTAAAGTTAGCAAGGCACAAAAGAGAAATAGACCACCTAAGGATACAGAATTATGGATGTGAGACTCTATTCTCGTTCAATTATTTGGGAGTAGCAAGCAAGAATATTAGTAAAAACAATAATATATATATATATATATATATATATATATATATATATATAAATATTGATTGCGTATGCCAAGGAAACAATAGTCATAATAAAAAAGAAGATAATCGAGAGAAAAATACTGAGAACTTTACTCGGACCAAATATTACAGGAGACGGAGAGATATTAAAGAAAAATAAAGATATAGAAGAAGAACTAAGAAGAGAAAGTATTGAAAATTGGCTAGAATACATCAAGAGAAAGTAACCCACAGAAATGGTAAGGAGGATAACCCAATCGATACCTCTATGGCCCAGAGGCAGAAGCAGAGCAAAAGAACCTGGAGAAACCAAATTGAGAAAGATACCAGAATCTTAGAAATAGTGAACTGAAAAGTGAAATGCAGAAACAAAATGGTAAAAGCTGACAAACGAAGCCAGGACCAACAAAAAACTATAACAAAAAGAACAAGGAAAGTAATCCAACCCCAATAAAGGGATCTGTAGATGCACAAAGCATCAGCCGTAATTTAAGAGATCGATGCGAATGGATGAAGTCTTATCGAAGAAATATCTAGGTTCACTTGTAAGCGATTTCTCTTTCAACAAGACAATGCTAATCTATATACTATGAAATTTGGTGGTATTGAACTCCTAAACATTCAGCATTCCGTCAGATTTATTATTGTTTATGGCAAAATTCTAGCGTGGAAAAAAATTTGTATCAGAGGAGGAGTGAAAGTGTAGTACGACAATTTTTTCCATCTAAGCCTAAATAATGCTTTTACTAAGGTCTCGAAGAGCTAAACTTTGAAGTAAAATTGAATATGATAAGCTATATTTCGAACAATAAGATTCAAAAAAAACAATATATTAAGTTTATTGTAATAAATAAATAATTGTTATTGTCACTATTTATGTTTTTAATTTTGCATAAAAACAGTACTTTATGGAAAGCAACGTAATCAGCACGTTTTCGAAGAAAAAAAAAACAGTTTAAAGCACAAAACGATATATTTTTAATAAGTTATATTGGCTATAATTTGAATGAAACTCACTATAATAGTTAGTTATGAATAACAAATAGAGCAGAGAATAATGGAGTTTCATATAAAAATAGAATTCCATATTGATTTAAATCATAAGCTAGAATTTTGTTCTGTAAAATCATATTTGGGAATAGTTTAAGTAGTTTATTGAATATTTTCACTAGCTATATTTTCATGGAATATTTTCCATCACTGTTCCTGCTTTCAGTATGTCTGCGTTAGTTAAATGAATTAATTCTTATCTGTGGTGATGTCTTATCTAGACACGAGCGTAATGATCGCGCTGTTATAAATGCGATTATATATATACTCACATTGAAAACACTTATACGATTGATTTTCTACGTGGAAGTATTCTAATCAATAAAGTCAAGGTCTATATACCAATTAAAATTGAGACCAGAGTTTTGGTATTGAAAATTGCAAAAATTAGAATAGAATTATAGTTACACTTTTATTACCCAGCCTAGCAACATACTATTTATAAATCTATGCCAGTTTGTATAACTTTTGATTAAATCTGGGAAATTAACATTGTTGTAATGGGATCTAATGGCAAAAATAAATAACAGGGGTGTCTCTTAAGTAATATCAGTTTTCATGTGTGAAAATTCCTACGCTTCAATTAAAACATATCGTAACTTGTTAAGTTTAGTATCTAATTCTAGAATAAATTCATTTGACTTTAATTAATCACTTTTTGTTTATTGACGACACAGTACCTATGGAGATGCTTCAAGATCGTTCTCGCGCAGATCGTCCAACTGCGTGGGATAGTGGGGTTAATAGAGAAATAGAGAACCAACCTAGTACCAGCATTCACCTATTATCGGATCTCCTTGGACCTTCTAAAGACACCATACAAATTCATTTAACATTATAAGGAAAGATCTTTAGAAAAGTAGTGATTCAGGCGAAACGTTGAGTAGAGATGATAAACTGCTCTCCACTCTGGCGAAATATTGTTTTATTAGTCGTAAAAAATGATTTATCTAAACAACCCGAACATGGAAAATTATGTCTGGTGAATTATGAAGGCTTAGGGTACTTAAAATCATTCCAGATAGTCGAGCTATCAATGCCTAGGTATAAAGTGGACAGCTGATGTAAATGTATGAGATTTCATCGGCTCAGTTAACCAAATGCGAGTTCTCTCACATTAAAACAATGCTAAACCACATACGCGGAATAATATCAAAGAACTTGAACTCCCACCCCTTAGTGCAGAACTCACACCATCATATGTTCATTTTTCAGATTCATATCGAAATTCTTGCGTGGAAGAGAAGATAATTAACCTGGTTTAATTAACAGAAAGCGTCAGATAATAAATAGAGCGACATTATTTTTAGGATTTATAATGGAGAATTACTCATTAATTCGAGTGCTGGGGTAATTACCGATAAGGTAACAGAAACTTCTATCTACCATCTAATATTTTCAAGATTACGGAAGGCTCTACTGACATAAATGCAAGTTTCAATAACTTTTTCTTATCTATGTTCCAAATATTTTGACATCTACCAGATTTTCAATTTAACTCATCATTTAAAAATGTTATATAATATATTTTACATTGTGGAAATTCTTCTACATACAGTTTTTCCTTAGTGTTTGTCTGTTTATGCTTTTTTCGACCCTTAAACGATGTATAACGAAAGGACATTGAACAATCCTAAAGCTTTTAATCCAATCTAAACTGAATGTGGATTACGAGAAAGGAAAGTATGTAATTTAAAGAGCGTTAACTGCGGCGTCAATTCAACTTTAGAGCTTAAAATAACAAAACCACTTAGTTTCTTAGATTGTGCTATATCTGTCTTACATGTTACTCGACAAATCCTTTGTTCATCCTATTAAGAACAGGGTAGTATTGATTGTGATTTATACACACATAATAGCAACGAATCTTACTGTTATTATATAGATATATGTATGAAGTCAAGAGTCTATCGTTGAAAGTTTTTGTGATTAGATGGAATTGTAAGGTAATGGAAAAAGGAATAAATGAATCTTTTCAACTAACATACCAATGCAAACTTCGATAGAAAGTTCAACTGTTCCTTTGGGATCCAATTCCACTTTATAAATACTCTACTTATTAGAATCAAAATCGATTTAAATATAAAATCGAAACAAAAACAGGAAAGTGTGATTCGAAATCATGGTAATTATAATTTTGACATGAATATTCATTATTACAGGACTGTAGGTTTGGAGAAATTTGAATATCATGAAAATGAAATAGAAAACATTATTAAATAAAATCTTATCGTAATAAGTGTTCAAATAATCATCCTCCTTTAGCTAAATAATATACATATTTATATTACACGCAGATTAGATGAGCTAGACTGTAAAGGCCCTGAAATGATCTTGCTAACACTTTGACCTATTGTGCACCCCGAACTGTTTACCATCAGGTGGCAGTAACTTTGCAAAGTGAGCACTGATAAAAGTTTTCGGCTGTCCTTCAGGAGGTAATTCACTGGACAATGTCCAGTGTGCATACCAGTAACTGTCTCCAGTTCATCCTTGGTCAATAAAAGTACCTTATGGAACTCAGTTAGTAGAATAAAAAAAAATATCTTCGGTTACTCCAGATCTCTCTCCAGGCTTCTTATTTCCTCTTATTTTTGATTTTTTCATCACCATAACTTGATAGCTTCTTAGAAAAGCGATAAGTTGGTTGTGATCCTATGGACGAAGTTTTCTTGCCTTTCTTCGCCCAATGATCATCATGTACATTGTCGTCCACTCCGGTGTCAGACTGACTTTGTTTTTTGCTTCAAATTAGTCTAAAAATCGTGCATACACAGATCCTCTTGTAATTGTACCAAAATCCGAATAATTTTTATCTTAATCTGCCAAGGTTTTAAGCACTTGAGTCCAATTTTTCCCACTCGGTCACTAACACCTATTGCAGTATTTGAATGTTAACTGGTATTAAATCTATAGATCTCACCCTTCTGTAAATATTGTACCACACATATTCAATAGGGATTACGTCCGGGCTGCGTGGAGGCCAGTCTAAAACTATAATATTTACCTCTTAAAGATACATAAACAAAATCTGGACCCGTCTGTGTAAAGTATATTACCCCAATCTTGAACATTTCAGTTCGCATGTTCATCAAGCTTCACGGTATTTCTTTTTCATTTGTGGAGCAGTGTAAGCTATTCTGGATCCAGTTCCAGCATCTCATCATTTCTCACGATTTGTGAAGGTGCTCTCACATTTTGAGTTTCGGCTAACTCTAGTTGAAGTTGTCTTGCGTATGGATTTTTCGTGATGCTTGTAGTTTCAAAAATCTATTGTCTGCAGGTGTTGTTGCTGATGGCGGACATTAGTCGGCTGATTGATTTCCAGTATATTGGTATTGTAGCTCTGACTGCGCCCATTTTCAATAAGAGCAATTATTCTAACAATTTGTTCCCTTCTTGATTTCAAATGTCTGTTCACACGCTCTTCTGTAGTCAATACTAACTGAAAAATGCCCGATAAAACATTAACGGTGTACTCTTGATCTGCAGTGCTGGACACAAAAACTGACGAGAACCAAAATCAAATTAACATTCATTTGTCTGAAAACTGAACTAATCGATAATAATCGTTTCCTGTACTTTTTCTAGTTTTTATAACAGTATAAAATTCCTCTAAAACTGATTTTGTGCGCTTGTTACGTTTTTTATGGTGATGGTGATGCGATACTTTTTTGGCGGAGTATTATTTACCAGTGACGGATTTGCCGATTTGCCTCCTGTAGGCTACTTTTTACCAATAAAATTTCAACTTTATAATTTGTGAATTAAGTTTGTTACAAGATTTTTAACTCTTCTCATGACAAAGAATTGTTAAAAGACATTATTTTAAACATAGTTTACAAAGAACTTAGTAATTATTCATCTAAATATGCTTCCTGCCTCCCTCACTCACATTGTTTTTTGTTTGTTTGTGAGTGAATTCACATTTTCGTGATTCAATGTTCATTTCATTTCAAACTTGAAACATTAAAATCGAATTTTTTATTCTAACTATTTATTCTATTTCAATTCATCTACAATAATTAGTTAAAATGAGCACCATATCAAGACTTTTACATTTAACGGTTAATATATATATCATATCTCAAACTCTCAAACTTCTTTCTTTTTCATTAAATTTAGTTTATTTTTTTTCCAACTGCAAACGCAAAAAGGAGTCAACTAAGGTAGCTATCCTGTACATAAACATTCAGTTTTTAGTTCAATGTTTTATCAACGATTAGAAGTGTGAATTAGTGGGAATCAATAGAAATTTGAGCAATTTTAATAATACAGAAGAATCATTAATAAATTTTGTAACAATGGGAAAAGCGAATTCAATTTATTTACATGACGAACAAAATGAAAAATTTATTTTTATATTTTGATATTATTTAATTTTAAGGAAGTTGTATATTAGTGATAATTGATAATTTTGGATTAGAAAGTTTTATATCCACTCGCTAATAAATTTTAATTTGACATGCTATATGATGATAAAATGAATGAAAGAAAAACTGTTCAAGATAATGCAACGTTTTTTATTAACGTGCGAAATTTCCAATAAACTAAAATATTAACCACCTATTATGGATACAAACATAAATTGGAGCAGTAGTAAGTACTCATTTTATTTTTGAGAAATGATCGGTGCCCCATATAAATATTGTCAGTTGAAATCTAAATATAATTTTTATAATCACAATAATTTTCCTAAATGAACGAATTATTATTCAGGTTGCAATAATATTTATAAGAGATATTTTTCACATTTGAAAAAATTTATGAAGCCATTTTCATAGTTTTATTGCGAATAGTAATTTCATGAATAATATCGAAGTGAAATTGGAATCAATCTGATAGAGTTTCATTCAAAATTACGTAACGTTACCGGTTATTTGAGTTTCAGTAAAATATTGAATCTTTTACTGTTTTTCCATATAAACATCATTCATTCACGCAGATATTTTTTTTAGATATAAGCAAATGAACATTCGTTAAATTTTAGATAGATATAGGTATTGAATAAAAGCATGCAGTAGATAAACAGAGTAGAATAATTTAATAACCTTAAAATACGGCGACTTATTTAAAAAACCAAAGAAGATAATGAATTCATCTCTTTCAAAATACTGGCCTTAACTAGAACCTACGCAACGTTAAATCAATCGAAGGAGTTTTGAGAATTGTTTACATCTCTTTCCCACGACCTTATTGTCAAGAATGGCCGTTATTCATTTTCGGGAACGATAATCGAATTAAATCTTGATGTAGGCAATCACTTTTAATGCCAAAAAGCTATGAATTAAGGCTTGTGGTACAACGCGTTGTCAAGATGAAGAAAAAATGGGTTGATCCAATCCACAAATCCTCAGTACCTCTTGGTCGAAGCTTACAGCTGTTTCTTTTGGAACAAACTCTGTTCGTTTTGTACACTTACATGTGATGAAACAATGATTCTTTTCTTGAAGTTTGGCTTTGATTGGTGGGTATTTGGTTGGGGCTAAGTCATTGATGGTGTACTGAGATCTTTGAATGTCTGTTACTGAAACCTCCCTTTCATCTCCGGTAACAGTTTTTCTTGAGGACAATTGAAAATTATTGGTGAACAATTTCTTCTCCTCACTAATCAGAGCCTTGGAATAAAGTTTATAATAAGTTATAAGTTTATAATAATTTTCACGTTCTTCTTTATAGTCTTGAATAGTTAGTCGTTTGATTAAAACAACAAGTGACGCGCTTTTTATTGCAAGCCCGTTGCAGCTTATCTAGGATTGTTTCCTGAATTCTGGTTTTAGCTCTTGGCCATCTTATGAAAAATGCATAGCTTACAATAGGTCACACAACGGATGTGTACATCCAGTTCATCACTTGGTTTTATGCCTCAAGGAACAAACCGAATCGAGTTCAACCTTGTTACTATTTGTTTTAACATAAGAAGGTGTGAGACATTGGTTTAAATTGGATAGTTGAAATTGGAGAAGTAATTGCAACCAAAAAATTTATGAAACGTATTTTTCGATCTTATCTCATATTCTCCTTCTTTCAATGCATTTCCAATAATGGATGTTCGCGATAACATTTTCCATCGCTTCTCTATTTCTTGCGGTGTGTATTAAGTATTGTACATCGTGTAGTCTTGTCCACTGCCTGATGTTTCGCAGCCAAGATATTTTCTTCCTTCCGATCCCTCTCTTTCCTTCATTTTACCTTCGATCAGTAGGTACAGAAATTGATATTTGTTGTTTCGCATAATGTGCCTTAAGGACGCCGTTTTTCTCTTCATAATTAATTCAAATAGTTCACAATGTTTGCTAAAACGTCTCAAAATTTCTTCGTTTTTCAATCCAGCCGCTCAAAGCTCCTTAAGGATTCTGGGGTGCAGCCACATCTCAAAAGCGTCCAACTTGTTAATCGCAGTCGTCCAGCCTTCCATGCTGTAGAGAAACACCGACTAAACGTAGCACTTCACGAACCTCAGTCGTAGGCTAAAATCAAAATCGGGACAAATGAGCACTCTTCGAAACCTCAAGAATGCCTGTCAGGCTTGCTCAATGCGACATTTTATTTCTTTGTCTGATGCCCAGTCTTCAAGGAGCCAGATTCTTAGATATTTATCCTCCCTCTCTAAGGGCATTGCGTTAAATGTTATGGTGGCGTTTTTAAGCATATTTATGTTTCTTGGAATAATCATGAGTTTTGTTTTTTTGGTATTTAGGCCCATCAATTTGCTCTGTTCTCCTCCTTTGATTCCCATTTCTATATCCACTACGGCCTCTTAGAAAATTGCTTCGGAATATAAATTGAATAAGAGTAGTGATAGCATGAATCCTTGTCGCACCCCTCTTTTTATCTGTATGTTGTCGGAGACATTGTTGTCTAGGTTTATTTGCGCTGTTTGATTCCAGTATAGGTTTTCAATGCATCGAATGTCTTTCTGGTCTATATAGAGTCTTTTGAGGAACTACATTAGTTTGTAGTACTGTACGCGATCGAATGCATTCTCATAATCTATGAAACAGAGGCAATCGTCCTTTCTCTAGTCATAGCAGTTCTGGATAAGCACTTGTGTTGCAACTATTGCCTCTCTTGTGCCTAACCCTTGCTTAAACCCAAATTGTGAGTCGCTATTTCACATTTTCGGAATATTCTTTGGTGTATGATGTTAAGAAATATTTTTAGGGTATGGCTCATCAGTCTATGGTCTTCGCATCTCCTTGCTTTTGATAAAAGTAGAGCTTAACTATTGCCATTATGCAGTGCTGTAATACCTTTCTCATCGATTAGTTTGCGTATTTCTGTAGGAATTTCATCCAAACCAGCTGCTTTGCTACTCTTTGAATTACATATTCTTTTTCAATCTCTCCTTTATTGATCGGTGGACCAGCTAGAGTGGTAATGGTGTCAATTAGGGGTCTACCGTCATCAAAAAGTTTTTTCTATATACTTTTCCTAAACATTGACCTTCTCTTTCATTTTTATGTATGTAACGGCAGTGTCCTTTAGGTTTTTGTGCAGATTAAAATCGTCTTGTCAATTTTGCATGTGTTCTATTACCGAGCATTTTTGTTTAAGACATTCATTCTTTGCTACTTTAATCTTGGATCTTATAAGTTTTTTTACGTGTTACCATCTATTTCGTTCTTATATTTTCGACGTTCATCCATCAACAGTAAGATTTCATCAGTCATCCATTTTTGCTTTTTGTTCTTTATTTTTTAACCTAATTCATTGAGCTTGTTACACTGTCCATTATTTTTTGCCAAAATTCTGTTAGGTCTTCTTCACTATTTGGTGTTATTGTTTGGATTTGTGTGTTTATATCATTTGACATTTCTACTTTTATGGCTGTATCTGTATCACATAATTTTACTAGTGCTTTCTCTGACTCGTATTACCAAAATCTAAAGTACTAATTTGATTTGATTAATACAAGATTACACAAATTGAATTGGATTGAATAATGATGATTATATCATTATTCTACCCATATATTCTACACAATAAAAAATTTTCAAGAGTTTCTAGAGGATCAATGAACGAGAATAATTTATTATGTATTCACAATAAATTTATAGTAACTAACTGAAAGCAAAATGGTAATTGGAAACGAAACAAAAATTTTCAAATTGAATCCATAAATAAATTTTGTTTTGCGAATTGATTAATAGTTGTCAGTAATGCCATTACAATAATTCAGTTTCAACAAATTGAAGAAGAGGAAGAAATATTTTCGTTTACTTTTACAAGTAAGATATGACTGATACTATTTTGTGGGTTATATTTTCCAATAACCGATTCAAAGAAGAACTACAAACGAGAGTGGTTAACAAATGATAAAACTTTGCGAAAGAAATTCAATCGCAATAATTTTTATTATCAAAAACCACAACAGTAAAATTCATCAACAAGAACTCATTATCTCAGCTTTCGCCTGTCCTGGAAAGAATTACCATCTTGTAATGGGAAAAACGCAAATATGTAATTATTTCATACGAACTTGCCTAATCAATAAGCAAATTTAATGCAGAATAGTTTAAAATTGAAAATAGAAATTGTTATATGTTAGAGAATCCAATAATGTAGAAATCGTAGACACTAATTTACTAGAAACAGCGGAAAAACCGTTTAGACATAGTAATGTAAAAAACCAAATTCACAGTCTTGGTGCGAACAAAAAGTTGGGAAAAAATAATTGTATGTCAATTCAAACGATTCTGTAACTGTAAGGAATTGCCAAAAAATTCAGGGAATCAAAAGAGAGCATTGAGAGATTTTCAAATGGCATGATCGGCAATACATGGGAAATGAGAACAAAAACAAACCTCAATTTAAACCATTTCTATATGGAGAATATAAAAATTTACCGATAATTTAGAAGATTGAAAATGCAGAGAATACATTAGTAGCTCAATTACAAATATTCTCCTCAATACTATACTTACCGATAAACAGTATAGTGTATAGAGAATCTGAATGGAAATAAAGCATCTTGATAGCAATATGTTGAAAGCAAAAAAGCAGATGCTCGAATCGGTAGAGGCATTAGTGAGATAATTGATATGCAACATTTGTACAACAGAATTTTGGATGGATTTCAGACGGACTTTGTGAAGGCAAGAATTTGGAGATAAAGGTCAATAGATGTCCTATCCATCCTCCACCAAATAATTCATGTACTTTATTGATCTTATCTAGGCGGGTATTGATTTGTCACTTAAAAGCGCCTAAAGAGACAAACCTTCATTACCTACTTGTATAATGTTATTATTATTATCTGTAGATCCCAATCAACTTATGTATGAAGAGCACAACCAGGATCAGACAAGGAAATAGACTGAGGCGAATCCTTTTCAACATAATGATATATGGAATAATAAATGAGACAGAAAAATAAAAAGTGTATATGAAGCTGACGATCATCAAATCTGAGAGCCAAGATAACTTACAAAGTTTTAAAAAGCAGTAAAATATTTGTAGAGGGAATGAAATATCTTACAGTATCTGAAGCATGCGATATACGATTAGAGCAGTAAAAATCTAATTAAGGAAGTTAAAACCTAAGAAAGGCTTCCGTATGGCAGCGGAATTCATAGAAACTAAGACTGATAAAAAATCGGGTCTAAAGGAAAAAAGAAATGCAAATACTTCTCAATTAATGAATTTACCTTATTTGACCGAGATAAAAGTGAAATTTGAATACAGAACATGATGGAAAAATAGAAGAGCCAGTAGAATAGTATGGAGAGACGACGTAGATAGAATTCCAAACCATCTGTTAGTGAAAAGGTTGGAGAGAAACGACAACAAAACAAAATTCGATAGCTTGGTGGAGCATCTATATTATATAAGACGAAAGCTAGCCTCATTATCCAAACTTTCCTAAAGACCTCTCTTAATATTTCTACTTGAGCCTCTGTTATGGTTATGTCAAAGATATAATTAATAACAAGTTACTTGAGGGATATGATTTGGAAAAATATACTACGCTAGAAGCAAAAAATTTCAAGGCTTCCGTAAGACCGGATATGACCAATTTCAGAAACTAGGACTGGTATGAAACCGGCTCTAAAGAAAAAAAGAAATGCGAACACTTGAATCATCAATGAATTTGCCTCATTAAATCAAAAGAAAAGTGAAGAGATATTTTGAATACAAGTTGTGGTAAGATGGATTAGAACTGGAAGAAGAATATGGAGAAACTACGTAGATGTATTGGCATATTGCCTGTTGGATACAAAATAAATGACCAAACAAAATTCAATTCACACTGGCCTTCATTAACCGGATTTTCCCAAATGTTTTCGCTCGAGCCTTTGTTTTTATCAAAAACATCAGTTATAACGTTTCTCCAGGTAACGCCTCGTTAATTGCCTTGTGTGCTTCTGAGCTTTCCTAATATTTCACTGTTAGGTTAGTGGGTGGCCAGGAACCGTTACGCAAATAAGTTTTCTGATAGTCCAGTCGTGCCTTTCTAAGCTTTACGTTGAGCCTTCTCATAACAGCTGTAGAAAGAAAAACGTGTTCAACGTTGATGTAGTTTCTGGTACAATTTCTTCTTTTTTCGGTGTCTACTCTTCTCGGCTATTTTAATAAAATTTATTTCTATAAAAAATTTCTTGTGAAAAAATAAAATCAAAGTTTTTCTAACGATTTGCTATTACAAACTACAATCAGAGAAGCTTTATTGTCTGTAAGTAAATTGCGTCACGTTCATATTTTCAATACGAGCACGTCGTAACTTAATTAAAATATCTATGCCCACGAGAACTGGCTACATCCTTGTTTATAATAAATCAGGTAATCCTTTTATCAATATTCCAACGAAAATATATAGAATAGATCAAAATTTATCAATTTAATTGCTACAGCTGCATAAAAACTACAGTATATTTAGATACGTTGCAGTTATATCAATGAAATGAGTATTTTTGGAATTACGATCTTGAAAATTGGAAGATATAACATTGACATATTTAAAAGAGGCAACTGTACTATAAAGTTATTTTTAAATTGTTATAAATACATCAGTGGATGATTTTTAAAAATATATGATAAATATATATTTCCCGAATTTGAAAAAATGAGTCAAAACTTCAAACAAATATTCAGTCATTGATAAATATATTACTTTTATCACATGTTCACATATTTATATAAAACGTTTGATGGAATAATTGACAGCTGAATAGCAATATATAAAATTTCCATTCATTAGAATTTTAGAATGAAAGCGTAAGGGGTTTGTACATATACTTCGATCTGAAAATGTCTAGTGTATTTCTTCAGAGTTGTACACTTATGCTACTGCTCTTTATAGGCTCCTAGACCATTTATAGTAGCTATTTTGTTCTCAAATGATGTGTTGTCGTTTCTAAAGAAAAACAATTACTCATCATATGCCATCTTAGATACTCTAACACGTTGACTGCCACAGCAAGTTTCAGAATTCCGTTTAAAATAATAATTTGATTTAATTATATTATATTATTAAAAACTGAAATTCTAGTGCATACTTATCATAAAAATTATAAGAAATGTGTTTTTTTAAAGGTGTTACGAATTATCTCGAAGTTGGCTTCTGTAACATAAATCTCTTCGCGGAAGCCAACTACGAGTTAATTCGTACGCAGACATGCACAGACACGATTCGACCTGTCGCTTCTCTAAAGCTAAATCATTTATACCCGTCCATATTCAGTAGTATCTCAAATATTGTCGATTGCATTACATTTACGTCTTTCTTGAGTGTTTCGTTTTATAATTATTGTTATAATTAAATTATCAAGAATCCAATACGGATAAGAAAAGACCACTGACTCAAAATGAAATTGAGTACTACGCAAATCTAAGTGATTCCGAATTAAACAGGATTTTTGGCGAGGATGGTAACGACAGAAGCGATTATGAATATTCTGAAAATTCAAGTGATAGTGAAGATGAAGTCGTCACCGAACCTGAAGTTGATCCCGAATCTGAAGATAATGTCGATGATTCCCAAGTAACAACATCAAATGCGAATCATAATTTGTGGACAGAAAAGAGTGTATCTGGCAGCAAAATGGTCCTGTAACTGTATGCAAATGGAAAGACAAACGAGATGTCCTTAGCATGCATGCTGTTGAAATGGTAGAGGTGGAATGGAAAAGTTTCTATATTATTCCAGATTATAATAATGGAATGTCTGGCATTGACCGATCAGATCAAATGCTTTCGTACTATTCATCTCTAAGAAAGACTATTAAATGGCACAAAAAGGTTTCGTTACATATTTTTTCAAAAAGTAACTTCTTCTAAAATAAAACTGATTAACGTCGTCGCGTTGATTGTAGAAGAGATTCAAGCATCTCATTCAATATGAAAACAAAGTTTTTTTCTTATCATTACTTCATACACCAGCAGTTACTGTGTGGAAAGTATGAACAATGTCATGAAAACAGTTGTAATAATAGTACATACATAAAATAAGAGCACATGCACTTCAAAGACGACTGTTCAGAGAACTAATTGAAGAGTTAGAATGCCAGAATGGTGATCTGTTGCTTCATACCGAAGTTCGTTGGCTTAGTAGAGGCAGAGATATGCAACGTTTCAAAGAGTTGCTACCTGCACTGGTGAAATTCTTGAAAGATCGGGGTGAGCATCTTACAAGATGATTCCTTGCTTACTGATACAACTAAATGGCTTAAACTTGCAGCTTCAAGGCAAAGATGAGAACATCGGTGGAATGATTTCAGATGTAACATAATTTTCAAAAAAGCTCGAGCTGTGGGAAAAGAATATAACCAGTTTGAATACAAGCACTTTCCTAGTCTGAAGTAGATTGTTGACAAACAAAATCCTCCCAGCTCCCCGGCAGTGGAAATTATTTCAGACTTAAGAAAACAATTTGATCAACGATTCCAAGATTTTAAAAGTATATTGATTGTGGCACAGTTCATCAACTCTCCCTTTGTACAGATCGACAGCAGAATATTTTCAGCTTGTGTTGTACAAGATTTTGGTGGAGATTAAGCTGCCGTTGAAATAGAAAATGTTGATTTTTAGAATGACCTGTATCCAAATTCCCTCTCTACCACTGAAAATGTGTGACCTCTAGTCCCCAAAGAAAAGTATCCAATTGTGGTTCAAGTTGCATTGAGATTGAAAGCTATGTTCAGTTCTACATGCTTGTGTGAAGCATCTTTTTCCAGTATGAAAATCATTGAAAAACAAATATAGAAACATACTGACTGATGAAAATTTGGACAACTGCATCAGAATGGCATACTCTCCATATTTCATGTCCAAAAAGAGTTCCACTCCTCTCATTGAAAACATCAAAGAGAATTAAGATACCAAAATATAAACAAACTTTTCTTTCTTCTTTTAGGAATTTTCTTAAATGTTTGGAACGCATCACAACTTCGTATTTGTTGTCTTTTTATTATCTTTGGATAAACTCTGGATAGCAACATTATTTTGTTTTCTCTGATTTAATTTCAATTTTAAAACGTTGTGTACCAGATCTAAGATATTTCTTATTTTTATTTTTATCAGTTATGTTATGCTTCCTTTTAACGCTCTGATAATTTCTTGTAATGCAGTGAGTGGACATTGTCTAATTCTCTAATTCCGTTGTTAAATTAAAACTCTTCTGGAAGCTCTTTTATTATTGAAATCAATTGTTTATATTTTATGTTCATTTTTGGAATAAATTTGAGAATGGTAACATTCCAAACGAAATATCACAAGCTATTGGTGTTGTATCTATCATAACACATAACGGGTTGAAAGTAGTAGAGTAGTAGTGATTAGATCTAAGTAAGGATAGTTTCATGTTAGCGTTAAATAACATATATTATCAATTAAAATCAATGTCGATTTTAGATCTTTTGTTAACTGCGTACATATAAAAGGATTTTATTTTAAAATTGTTGATGTAAATTTAGCAGTTTCGAAATTATCTACTTACTAGATGTTTATTGATGTATAAAAGTTGCTTGATATTTGTTTTATTATGAATTTAATGGTTTTTGGCTATTTACCGCGGGCAAAATCGATAAACCATACAAATTGCAGATGATATTTATCACCGATAACTTGGTAAAATTATTACCGATACACTTTCAAATTATTTATAGAATACAGTGAGTTATGAAATTGCGAAATAATCAGATTCTATCATATTTGTTTGAGTTCTTATAATGTTATACATTATTGGCATAATCCATTGTGTCAAGATCTGTGCACCTTTTTTCATATTCTTTCTTTTATATACGGGGTGATCCCGTCTCCAGGAAACTGAAAAATATGTGGGATTATACAAATTTCTAATGATTTTGCCGCAACTACTGGCAACATTCTATTGACATTTTATCCCAATATGTTTTGGGAGCTGATACATTCAATGATTTTGTTTTTATTTGTGACGCTCATAGAGGGTGCTGGTTATATCTTAGAGACGGGATGACCTTTTTTCAAACACCCTGTATTTTGTATTTTACGACAAATTATGAAATTCTTTTAGATCTTCGTGATTTAGGATATTTAAAGTTGGAAAAGAATTAATACTCTTAAAAATTGAAGTCAAATAGGTCGAAGATATTTTAGGAGGTCCGCGCGAATTGAATAGGATGGTCAATTTTTGATATATGAATACTTTGATTATTTTCGTTCGTAAATTTTATTTCGTGAATATTGATTTTGAGTTTTCTTAGAAAAATAGATAATTCACTATTTTTTCTTGTGACCGAAAATAAATATATAAACATGTACGTTGCGTTACGTTAATTTAGCTCTGCCATTGATAGACCGCCTTCGATTTTTTAAATGTGAAGTAGATCACGGATTCCTAAAGTTTGGCCATCCCTGCTATAGATCAATACCGTGTTCGTACCAAATTGGTTTATTAGGTATATTCTTTGCTTGATTTTAGTTGATATGATTAGATGTTCATACAAACCATGATAGCGTATAATCTGATCCCACATTAATTTCCAGTCCAATGGAATCTGTCTCACCCAAGAAGCTTGTAACATGCCATTCGGCTAGTTACGTACCGAAGAACATATGCCAAATAGCATGTTACATCCCCTCTTCTTGGAGAAAAAAAAATTAATTTCTTTTGAAAACTTATCAGTCTTTGAAACTAAGAAACCCGAATAACAAGCTTATGGTGATTGACAACAAAAAAGTACTGTAGTGCTTGCATATTGAAGAGACTAAATGAAAGAATAGGTAGAAAAAAAGCACTCAGAAGGAAAATACCGTAGAAGTTAACAAGGAGCTGCTTTTTTTAAAACAAAGCTATAACGTAAAAATGCAGTAAATAGTATAATATTTTCAGTATTTCCATTACCATACAATATTAACCATGAGGTTAACAATAAAAATGATCAGTTCTAATACTGAGTTATAAAATAAAAAATTGGAGCGGTAAACTTAATCCAGGTATGAGTATGAATTGTTTAACACTTTCACAAAATATAAGATATGTTGAAAGAAAGATAATGTAATGCTATACATCTGAACGATAAGATGTGATAAGAAAAAATCTATAATAGTTCTCAAAAAAAAGTAATATTGGCCACGATAATTCGGAATTAAAACAGGCTAAATAAAAGTTAAAGAAAGAAGATGAAGACATAGGTAGAGGGTCATTTCGGAAAGGTACAAATAAATAAGATTGTTAACTATATTAGAGCACCCTCGCTAGTGGTCTTAACTCGCGTCGTGATTAACTATCCCCTGCATCCAAAATGCAGACATGGGCATAAATGACTGGATCTCTAGATCTATAACACCGTGGTACAATGCCCATGCGATTAACTTTTTATAGAGTGATATAAAATTCTTGGTTTATTCAAATCTTACAATTTTCTTCTATATAAGTTTGAGTGAAATTTTAAGAGGGGTAAATCAAATCACTCTTATCCATATCAAGCAATATGTTGAATTGATTTCATTAGAAAATAATCATTACATCAGTGCACTCATTATAATTTATATTTATATTATATATTATTGGTAACCTGACACATATTGTTAAAATCGGGCATATCTGAATGAATTACAATATTAACTGTACTATTATTTGTTCGTTGGATGACGGATGAACTTTTAGAAGTATCGAAAAAAAAACAAGACACTTCAAAGTGAAGAGAAACAATATCTGGAAAAATAAATATAATTTTTGCTTTTTTTATAGACTATACAGGTATACATGTGACAAATCTCCCAATTTTTGGTTATATGGACGAGCATTATCCTGTACTTAAATGAATGGCTCACAAATAAATGGAGCAAATGGGATCACAGTTTCTAGGAGGACTTCCTCGATGTACCTTCATTATTTATGAAAATCAGTTCACTCCGGACGTAGAAATTTATCTACTCCAAACCATAACTGATCTCCTTTCAGCAGGGTGTAATTCACGAATGGTACATTGAACAAATCGCTTCCCTGATCGTCTCCACACTCTTTCTCGATTGTATGGGTGGTATAGATTAAATCAAGACTCATCCGTGAATAAAACAGTTCCCTATTGCTCCAGAGTCCAATGAGAATACTGATCAATAAATAATAGCCTTTCCAGGATTTAGGCCTTGTCGCCGGTCGCCTTGATACGATTTCGTGCTCCTTCTGTCTCTGCCGCACTGTCTCTGTGTATTTCCAGCCACTTTAAGTCTTTCCCGAACCTCAGGAGCTGTTAAATGTCGGTCTCTCAATTGCGACAGTGTAATAAATCGATCGTCCAGTGCCGTTGTTGCCGTTGCGTTTGTCGCCCACTGCCGGCTCTCCTATCTCGCGGAGACACGCCGGAGTACATCGGGAAATGGTAGACTTCGCTACCCCAAGTGTTTCCGGTACCATAAGCTCCGGGCTTTCCTGGCCAAAGCTTCAGCTCGGGCAATATCAACACTTGAAAGAAACATTATTCTGAATCAAAATAAAAAAAAACATGTCTATTAATCACAAAAAAGGCTTGATTAATAATTTAAATATGCGAAAAACTACTAGAATAGGTCCGATAGATAAATCAACTTTAAGACAAATAAATCAAATCTAAATTTTATCTTATTGTTTACTAACTGAAATTAGACTCCACAATCTCTAGAATACCCACAAAAACTAACATATTGCTGAAAATTAGCTTGTAATAAGCAAAATATTAAGTGTCCGGTTTTTCTTTGATACTGAGTGTATAAAAAACGTACAATAACAAACATCTCATTTTTCAAATTGAAGCCTTTAGTTTCATTATTGCTAAGCCGTTAATGATTCTTATTAGTTAATTGTTTTGTGTTTAAGTCTTCTTCGTCTTCAGGTTTAGTCTTAGTCGTCGAAATGTGTTTTTCAATAATTCTTTCAAATGAGTTTTTGAACGCTTCGTCGTCATATTTTGGATTTCTTTTATCAAAAAGATGAATATTCCTCCTCTTACATAACCTGACAAAATATTTATATCGTGGGCTGCAATACAAAATACGATTTTTTTAATAAGCCTGGAAATTGTATCCACGATTTGTTTGTTTCCACGTTTTAAGGATATGGCGCCATGCCCTTTTAATAGTATAAATAGATAGATATCTAATGGCTGACATATCATTTATATCTTTTCCAAAAACTTATGGCGACCTCTGTATATGCTCCCGAAAATATTAGTCAGACGATTTAAAATGCATTATTATTCTCTCTAGAGAATTTAATAAATATATAATGATGCAAAAGAATATTTGAACATTCGAAAAATTGAAATATATACAAGGTGGCGCAAAAAGAACGCATGAATTTCAAACCAGTATAATTTGCTTTATTTTGATTACATACAAAATAGACTCACATAAATACAATGTTTAGATTATCCAATTTATGACTTTGTTCGTTGGAATATCGATATGCACTGTTTGTAGTGAACTGATCACTTTCAGATCACTTCAGACAGATGACGTTCTTCCGCTTGGAGATACATCAAAAGTCTTTCTTCGAAGTTTTGCATTACTTTCGACAATCATCGTTCAGGATGCGCTGCAGCGAGCGACGAGACAAGTTCAAAGTTGGAGTGTGCCGTCTGGTGGAACGGCGAGGACTTTGAAGAACCGACACCCTAACTATGTCGACATTTTGTGGAGTTCGCGCCCTGTGAGGACGACCAGACGACTTCTGCTTCATAACTGATTCATTTGTGTGGAATAAGGCAACCCAACGAAGCCGTTGAACAGTAATAACAGATTCATCACTTTTGAAGAAATGTTCAACAGCGAAAACGCCTTAACCTACGAAACAACCTGTTCCCTCCCCTCGGTTCCTCTCTTCCCGCTCCCACTACTCAACTCAAATATTCATGCGTTCTTTTTGAACGCATTATTGAAGAGTTTACTTTGGTATTCAATTGCCACATATCTACAAAACGCAGCTTCTCCATCACCTTTCAAAGTATGGCAACGTTGTACAAAGGTAACCCGATATCCGTTTTTATATTGTTAAACCTATGGATAACTACTGCGTTAATTGTTATCTCCACTAGAAATTCTACTTACTCCGAATAAATATTTGACTAGTCTGTATAACCTCGCTATGTCATATCTATATTTGAAAATAATAAGCGTGTACCAATTTTCTCCACAGTCTCTCCCTCATCATTTTCCCCTGACGCAACACTACAAAAAATTATTTTTTCCGGGTAAGCACTTTTCTGCTAAATTAATCAAAAGTGGACTAATAACGTAAATGGAACGGAAAACTTGTTTTCTCCATAAAGGCTAATGATGTAATGAACACTTTACTGTCTGTAATGGAGAATTGCGTTACTGTATAACTTAGCGTAGGTAACGTTTTAGGGATTGTGGGTATTATCCATGTTTATGTTTTTGTAAAACAAATCAAATTACAGGTTGTTAGTAGGCAGTTTATTCTGTTATTCAAAAAGATTAGGAAAATTAAATTGAGAACGATATAATACAAAATAAAAGTTGTTGAAATATGTGATAAGTTTGACAATTAGGATTCTGATATGTTCTTCTACCACTTTATTTAATTTGCCCCCAATTTTACAAGCTGAATTTAAATCTCATACGCCGGTTTTTTTCACGTTTTATATATGGCTTTTACTGACAAACCTAACAAACAAACCCAAATTTTGCAAATTGTCTACATTTTTACAATATTATAAAGGATTTTGGTGAAATGATTGAAGATTTGCACTTTATATTTGATGAACTCGACGATGATGATGAAGAAATCATCAACATTGTTGACACGCCCAGAAAACAGAAAGTTATTCATTCTAGAACTAATCTTTGAATTGTCCCACATCTTTTAAATTTGTTGTGGTTCTATCGACATTCTAAACATGACCGTTTTTGTTATTTTTATCATTAAATTCCCTTGCCAGCTCCTCCAAACCTTTTTCCTTCTCCTTCCAAGTGACCGTATCACTTTTTTGGAGTCGACTGTTTCTTTGCATTTCTTACTGAATACACTGCTTTCACCACTACTACACCAACATTCACCATTACACTGTCTGACGCGCGTTTCGATAACCAAGTTATCGTCTTCAGAAACTGGAGATAAACTGTTCACCTTCAGTTTCTGAAGACGATAACTTGGTTATCGAAACATGCGTCAGACAGTGTAATTGTGGGTGTTGGTGTAAAAATGTGGACAAGACAATCCTTCTAAAGTTTTTTATTTTACTGGACTACTGGTTTAATTATTTGGTCTATCCATTTGCTTTCGTTTTTCAAATCCTGTTTTAATGGGGTTTCCAGCGTCTATAGCAAATTATTTGTTTCTTATTGGTTTATAGATTCAGCATTTTTTATTTTCTTCAAATCATCGAAGTTCAGTTGGAACTAAAGAAATAGATAAATCAGTTTTTGTGAACAGTAGTACAACTTAATGCCATCTCTACTTTGATACTATGTACTGTATAATTTTGTTTATTTATCAAAAATATAATCAGATAATATGTCATGAATACTTTGATATTGGACTCGTTTTCAATACTCTACCATCAGTGCCGTCAGTGATTTTCCTGTTGTGTCTCTCTTGACAGTGTTGTAATTAATGCCTGATTGGCATAAGAGGGCGAAATTGCTTCTATGTAATTGACCTAATGAATAAACATCGTCGCATTAACACACCAAAAGGAGTAGGTAACTTCTATTTTTCCCAAACAGTTGAAATGTATTTTTTAGAATACCGGAACGTCGAGGCGTCGAGCGGTGTACCCAAATTAGATTTTGTGACACACAATTTCAAATAAATGTGGCTATTAAGTGTCGTACAGCTTTGTGAATATTCATGACGTTATTTTTAATTATAAGGAATATTAGATATTTGACAATCTTTGTTAATCGTAAACAAGAAAAAGCTTCACAAAAACAAAATACCAGCGTCATTTTATGACAATAATGAATGCAGGTAGAAAAAGTTGTACGATTATAGAATTGTGTTTTCCGCTACATATTTTTATGAAAATATGGAATTAAATTTAATTCATCCTGTAGATCATTTTTGAAAAGTTTTAGCACCGGCTTTTTATTCTAAAGGAGTGATAACCACCCCTTGTGCAGAACAATTAAAAAAGTTGAAAAACACCTTGCATGAATTAAAATAAAACTTTTATATTTAAAAAAAGTATTGTTACATATCGCGGAATAAAATTCTTATAATATTTATCATATTTTAACTCCTATAAACTAACCTTGATGATAACATTATAAATAAAAATTTTTTTTTCAACTCTTAGACGTATTTCCAATTATACTTAATAACTCATAATCATCCTAATACTTAGTGGTTGAATAATTCATTCATAATAATATTTTCACCCTTAAAAACCCTTTTATCATTAAATTCATGAAACAAATTGTGTTTTTATTTTTTTTCAATAATTAAAAGGAAAAATTAAAATATATATATATATATATATATATATATATATATATAAAATAATAAAATAATATAATAATTTTTTGTTTATTTTCTATTAAATGGAATGGAATGCAATTTAGACATTTAGACAGCTGTCACCAGAGTATGTGCCGAAATGCACAACAGTCCAAGTTTTGACACCTGCAAATTGTGCCGATTCCTTTTTGCAGTTGCAAAATATCATCTTCAGAAGTTTTTCTGGTGTAAGTTGATTGGTCATTTTAATTGGTTGAGAAGAATTTTCTGTGTTAATCCATTCCCAATCTATTGGACGAAAATCTTTCTTTCCTAGCCGTATTGGGGTTTGCAGGAAAACTCGTTTCATATACTGCGGTGAAGCATCGACTGTTGAAACAAGGGATGAAAGCTTCACCTCACTATTTCTAGTCGTCGACTTAATGAAAGCCTCATAACGCATTTTCAATAAAATCTCACATATTTTAATTTATTTATATGTACATCCGACCGCACAAAAGAATCTAGTAACTAGCTAAACGCATATATAATCTCCAGGCACTATTTATATACATACTCCAAAAACAAGATAGCTTGAGTTTTCTTGCAATTACTTTTTAAATTTTATAGCTATGAAACTGATATAAAGACTATTTCAATAGAAATTTTAAATGTTAAAATTCCTTCTAATTCGAATATTACGTGATGGCTCATTTTTTAAAAATCCAAGGTCAAAGAGCTCAATAACAGTGGGCCTGACTCTTAACTACAATCTTTAAACTGCGATATCTTTTTTTTGTCATACATTAACAAACAAACGATCAAATTGTTGAGTAATACTAGAGCTAATTACCTTTATTTCTGATTTCTGATTTTTATCTGATATATTACGTAATTTTTCAGCTCATACATTAAATACAAAATTTATAATATTTATGGAGATAAGAATAAAAATTATGATAAAGCAGTGGCTCCCAAGTGTGCTGCGAGGCGATCCTATTGAGCAATAATTTTAGTTATGTCTAGCACCTTATTCGTATTTGCTGTTTTAATCGAATCCGAGAGGTGTAGGCTAGATTACCGCATACCGTGGATAAGAAATGTTATTGAAGATGGCGTTCAAAATTGTTTTCCACAATTGCATAAATTCCATAGTGACCTTGTATTCTCTCAAGATTTGATGACATTTTTTAAAGAACATCTATCCAAACAGACAGTATATTGAACAATTTGCATTGGTCTAAGACATTTTCCTTGTACAATGTCCACTAGAACTAATTTCATTAGAAGAAGAGAGTATTGAACTCTCTTGCGACAATAGCCTTAAAACAAAATTCGGTTCTTCCGAAATTTTGGTAATTTTAAATGCTTTGAGTATTTAATTTAATCCTCTTTGCGACATCTAATTTATGCGAAATTGGATTTTGAGCTGTAACTGTAATAAAAGCAAAAAACAACGTGTCACAAATTATTGTGACAGCGTTAAACTTGATTCTTTGCTTTGAAAATATGTGTGGGGATCACTAAGCTTACCCATCACATTGATTTTTTTTTGTAAATGATAATGTATTCTTGTGTGTTCCATAATAAACCTCATATGCTTTGAACTAGATCCAATATATGTACAGTCGCAATCAATAGAAAGTTGTACAGAACAACATTTGCGCTTTGCTACTATATAGCAGACAACACTTTCTCGGATATATATTGACACAAAATACTGAACCTGTAAGTGTGCCAAGAGCTGAAGAAGTTTGTGAACTCCCGCTCTAAAGAAAGTCATTAAGCAAATAACGTTAAAAAAAATTCAGTCCACACACATGAAAGGAAGGCGTTCATCGAGCGCACATTTGCAGGTATAAAGACGGTATCTTTAATCCCTGTATTTAGCCTGAAATGTTGATTACCGTGAATAAAAAAAGAAAAATTATAAAAGAGTTAATCACAGAGTAACAAAGAGTTAATTAATGCTTTCTCATCAATGATATTAAAGTCATAGTCTCCTAACCTAACCTAGCCCAACCTAACCTAACCATTCTTAAATTAAAAGACTTTTTTGTGGAAAATTCAAAATACGCAATTTTCTAATTATTTTCAACCTAATAGCAAAAATGGACTAATTCAATTTTTGATCAATATTGAACATTTGCATTATAGATGTTGCTGATGGTTTTTAGTTTTGTCTTGATAATAATAATTATTCAAAAGTTCGTATGTTTGTCTATCTCTAGGACGCACTTCGGCAGATCAAATTTTCTTGTGCGCTTGTCAAACGATCTTTAGGATTCGACACAGGTAGTGTGCGCTAGATGCACAAAATATTTTCTAAATGTGCCTGTGCGCTCGATGCACCCCCCATGAAAGACGCAACGAAAGAACTAGCTAGAAAATCTAGAAGTACAGGAAATAACAAGAAATCAGGATGACTAACAACTATTGCTCCGACGTAGACAAGCAGCATGGCATCAAATGGATGACTACGATTTATATATTTGCATTTTAATGACAAAGCTGACTGTCATCTCTCTACAACGATAATGGTTGTGGATAACCAAAAAATAACTATGGTGGCAATGTACAAATATGCTGTTACAACATTAAAAAACATATAATCTACCACATAAAAATTTTTAGTGAAGAGCCACACCCAAAACGATGAGGATTTTGCTCACTCAATCCAATACTCTATGGCCATGAAAACGAGAAAGAAAAGTGGCAAGCAGCCTTACCAGGTTTATAAGTTGTGTCATCAGGAATTTTTTGACATAAAAGCTCTTAAGAACTCCCAAGCAATTTTACGCATATTGGACATTCCAATGTTTAAAGTAATCAAAGGCGAAGGCAACTTTTACTTCAAAACATCCTACGGATCATATATCTGTGACGAGACGAAGAAAAGGATTAAACGGGGCAGTGAGAGCGTGAATCGTGTTCTGACGCAAGCTTATGATAAGAGACCTACCATACGATAAGAAAAAAAGGGTATCCTTGAGTTAGTTACCGCCGTAATAATAATATCAATTTCTTCAGATTTTTAGAAAAATTTATGAAAGTTTGAGATTACTAGCAAAGGAAATATCAATATTGTGTTAATTTTTATTTAAAAAAAGTTGTGGAATAATAAATTATTTTTTCGTTGACAACATTATCTTTTATTTCTACCAAAAACAGGTTCCACTATGGCATAATATCAAATATTACACTAATTTTAAGAACATATTGGCTTATTTGCATATTTCTCTAAATTTAAGCAGTTTCTGATTTATTTGCAACTGCTACGTCGATAAGCAGTTTTCGTCCAAATTGGAAAATATCACATGCGAAAACTTAAAAGTTTGGTGAAAAATATGCAGTTTGCAGATATGCTGGATTGATTTAACAGCGACGATATATTTTTTGACCTTGTTTCATACAATATGAGTGAATTATTTCAGTTGGGCTTCTTTCACGCTTTTGCTTTGTAATGGCTTTCCACGGATTTTTTTTTCATTTCAAATCTTTGTTTTTTCAGGCTGGAAATGTTTTTGATACCTTCACCTCCCTTTTCTCGCTTGTCCCTACTAGAATTCTTTATTCTGTTCTATTATGTTCACAATCATAGTTTAAGTATATAGTTTAATGTGAAAATTATTTAAATTGTATTTTCGTATAAAGGAATCAATATTATTTGCTATAGCCAATATTTCAGCCTCCTCCGTTCAGTGTTTCTAATATGAATCTTTCCCATCCTAAGTATAGTCAAATATCTTATTTGCTTTTAGTCTGCAGATGAAATGGGATTAATATGTGGAATTGCCAAACTCTAAAAAATAGGTATTCAAACATTTTGGCACCGAACAGACTCTTTATTATTGTGATACGGACAACAAAGAAACTTGACCCAACAATGTATCTCTGTATGCCAAGCAGAACGTATTTTCGAAAGAGTAGTCCCCAAATTTCAAAATTTATATTTGAAATTGTAAACTACATAAATTTAGTACTGGAATAAAACTGGATCAAGGTCTGGGACGATTTCCACGAAGTAGAGGCGTTCTATATTGAGTCATTAAATAAGATGATAAATATTATAAATTTGGATTCGGTTTTGTTGGTTACGATCCAAACTATAAGATTAACGTGACAATATGTTCGTTAGATTGTTACCAGTAAAAATCAATTGAAATATAAGAATGTGGTGGAAAAAGAAACTCATAAATATTGAAAAAGTTATCTTCTGATTGAAATTTATTGGAACCTGTGCATAAAGTGGGGTCACACATAAAACACTGTGAAGGCTCCAAATAACTTTTCTTTTAACGGACTTATCAGTCTCTAGTACAGTTTATAGCATGATTTACAGCTTTTATCCATTTTTTGATGTTCACCTTTAGAAAAGTCGAGAAGGATATCAATAAAAGTATCATTTGATATTTACTAAGGTCAAGTATTATTTTACTGTAATTGAAGTTGTGAGAATTGGTATTATAACATTAATACTATGTACATGTTTTGTATCTAGGTGTTTTCAGTTTTCATGATCTGCATTATTCTTCGGTTTACAAGTTTTCTTTGTTGATGAGACGATATCGTGCACAAAGTTCAGGAAAAGTTGATAACGAAAAAGGGATTAAGTAGCACATCCGCCGAAATGAAAAAAAAAGACTTTTAGATGCCATTAGTGCAGGGATGGAGTTTATTTTACTCAAATTTATTTACCCAAAAACACGAATGAAACAACGATAAGTTACTTGTAGGTATTTTCCTAGACAGCGTTTGCTAATTCATCTGGTTCAAGTGACGCAATTTTATTATGACAATGCTCATTTTAAAGTTTTTTCCATGTGCTTTGAAAAATATCTCTTGAGGTTAAAGTTATTTGAGGTTAAAGGTTTTCAATTTCGGGATTTGAATTTACAGATGTGCTTAAAAAATGAAATCCTTTTGTTTTTTTTATTAGCTACATCTTTATTCTTAATGATTTTGCTGATAAAATGAAAACTGCTCAAGTTATTCATGAAAAACAGTAGAAAATATGCATTTTTGCGATTAAAAATTTGCTGTTTCAATCGGTAATAGACCTAAAAGTACCAAATTTAGAAAGTAGAGTAATTGATTGGAATTAGTCTCGACCTATGAGTTTATTTTGATAAATATACCCAGAGCAAAAACACTGGGTAGATTTTGAAGAAGCTTATAAATACTACATTCATAACAATTTTCACGAAATCGACCTTGATTATCAAAATTCCACGGGAAATCGCCTGCTACCTGCCCTACTAGTATAAGCTTCCAACATTTATTTTTGTACCTTTGTATGAGAGTAAGATAGACAGAGCTACGTGAGCGCGCAGTCGCAGACTTACATAATCAGGATACAACCATCAACACATCTGTACATATTAAAGACGGATTTGAAATAGCAAACTGGACTGAAAACCTAAAGACTGAATGAAATACAGCTTCAAATACCGAGAAAAAACACGCTTTTTGATTAGTTATATTAAGACTTATAAAAAAACTAAAAAATAGAAAATACTTCTTGGAATGTGTTTTTCAATCTCATTAAACTATATTTTATAAAAATGAGTGATCCTAAAATGTTTGAGAACAACAAAATCAAAACACTAGATGTGAAAGGAACCTACAACCTACAATCAAATTATTTTGATATAACAGCATCATCATGATAAAATTTCCTCCTCATACTTTAGACTCACGATTTTGGCATTTTAAGTTTTTTGCCAACGGAATGATTAATACACTGTTTGAATTGAATGGGACAAACATGTTTATTCTGGTCGGTGTTAGCTTACGCTCTTTGATTATGTGCCAAGCCATCTCACTGGTTGCTATATTTCCGTTGGACTAGTATGCAGATTTGATAGTGAATAATAAAAATTTATTTGACGAATTTTAACGTGTCATTATTCAAATTTTGATTATATCTGCATATAGATTGATATTCCCTGTAACACATGTTACTCACGATTTTGGCATTTTAAGTTTTTTGCCAACGAAATGATTAATACACTGTTTGAATTGAATGGGACAAACATGTTTATTCTGGTCGGTGTTAGCTTACGCTCTTTGATTATGTGCCAAGCCATCTCACTGGTTGCTATATTTCCCTTGGACTAGTATGCAGATTTGATAGTGAATAATAAAAATTTATTTGACGAATTTTAACGTGTCATTATTCAAATTTTGATTATATCTGCATATAGATTGATATTCCCTGTAATACATGTTACTTTTGATTGTTCAAAGATGGATACTCTTCCTAGAGGGGGCGCTAAAATAATTGTTCTTTTTGAACACCAATCTATGACAATTACGGCAGTTGGTGTAGGAACATTTTTTGTGTCAAGAATTTTAACAATATTTCAAGATTCCGGATCGTTATAGCAGAGAAAATGAGGCGAAACCTGAAACCAACTGATAAAACATGTAGATAGGCAATGTCAATCTGAACGGCTAAAGATTAACCCAATATTAATAACTTTCCTTTTCTTCTTATTCTTCTCTAGAACTCTTCATGCCATTTGTCAGAGAATTGAGATTTAGTTTTCATTCTGCTCTCGTTCAATTTTTCCACGTTTTCGGATTCTTTTCTACTTCATCATACGCTGTATTTTTTGGTCTTCCTCCCTGCTATTTGTTATTGTAGCTAAGTGTTCCTGGGTCCTCCTTTCCATTTTTTCTTATATCTTTTTGCTTCTGTCACTTTTCTCATTAGGCTTTGTGGTGTTCCTCCCTTTATGTGTCTGTACCTGTTTAAACATCAACTATTTTGTCATCTCATTCCTTATCCAATCCATCCCCGTTTATCCTGCTATTTTCCTCAGTTGTTTCATCTCACAGATCAAATTTTAGAAGTTACTGGTAATAAAAATGAACTGATATTATCCCTGTTTTTATTTATTGTCTAACTATAATATGATTATATCAATGATTTTCTCCCTGGATCTATTTCTCATAGCAGTAAAAAATACATTCAATTTTCCATTTTGTGATAATTTTAAATAGATTTTTTTAAAAATAAAGCCTCTCATAAAACCAGATGAAACCAGAAAGTCGATTTAAAATCGGAACGATGGTCACCATATATGTAGTTTAAGCGGATAAGCTATCTACGCTTCTATTTCCGGCTATGCCGATTTGTGGGAAAAGTAAAATGATTTTTATCTCTTGCGACGTGGATTTAGTTAGTGAATGGATCATATTCACGCATTAATGGATTGATGGAAATTTCAATGATTGTAGACCTTCCATCTATTCATCATCATCATGAAAATATTTAATTATTAGTAACATAACTATAGTTATTAGAATGCGGATTTTCTCTACCCGTCATATTTGAAATAGTACTCTTTATGGTAGTTATACTTGTAATCTTGTACAGTTGTTCTTGTTAATTACTCCCCCAATTTTTCTTTCTCGTTCTAATTTGTTATTTATATTGTAGATATAACCTCTGCAACTGCAGTGGATTTAAAGCTTCCAATTTTTTTCACACCGCTTATACACACGCTACTGATGATCCAAGAAATGAATGATCCTAGTACATTCAGGTTCTTTCAGTTTTAGAAACATACCAATTTGTTTACCAATAGCAGCCAACTTATTTATGCCAACGTTTTGTCTCCACTTTCTAATCTGATAATTCAAAAATAAAGATTTTGTTTTGGCACGGGGTGGAAGCAATAAAAGGTATTTTCTATACATTTTGTAAATTCACTTGACCCGGTCAAAAATCTATATATCTTGTTTTTGGTGTATAGACTCTTTCCAACTTCTATATGAGAGTGTTTCCAACCACAAACTGAAGATGTCAGCACTTTGTTTTTGAAACGCAAATGAAAGAAGTGTTAGATACTGTAAACGTAGAATCTGAACTATCTTTCAAGATTGTAAAATTCAAAAGTATCTGAGAGATAGAGACTATTTTACATATCAAAAGAACACATTTACTATATACTGACTGAAGAATTGCACAAAATCGACCAAATTTATTCATCAAGATAACGTAGCTTCTCACAATTCATGAATTCCACTTCAAATGGGTTGATCACACACCGTATTAATAAGATCTGGCCCCGAGCGACTTTTTTCTGTTTCCTAACCTCAAAGTTTCATTTGCAGGAAAGACACTTTTATTAATATCACTACGTCACCGTTTATTTTAAGGAGAAACACGGAAACTATTATTTGGAAGGGTTAAAAAGTTAGCCCACGCTAGATTAACTAGGAGACGAAAAATAAAAATGATAATGAATACAAATGTCTTCTTTCTTTGTGAGGTCGGGAAATTTTCAGACATCCCTCGTATTTAGGAGACCTAAAATAGAAAAAAAGTTTTTTTATAAGTAAATTGCAATGTTTCAGATACGTAACACAAAGGTGAACCATGATCCATTTTGCATTAAGACTGATTACTGAAAGTTGATCACATGATTCTTGCCCAAAATCGATTTTATTCATTAATGCAATCTCCGTCAAGAGCAATAGAATAATTCCAACGCTTCACTAATGACTCAATGCCGTGCTTGTAGAATTATTTGTCTTTTGCCTTAAAATAGGCTTCAGTTACAGCAATTGTTTCTTCATTTGAACTAAATTTTCAACCTTTGAGCATTTTTTTGATATCGGCGAATAGCCAGTAGTCACTGGGGGCCAGATCTGCACTATACGGTGGATGAGAAAGCAATACTAAGTGTAATTCATTCAATTTAATCAAAGTTGCTATCGGTGCATTGTCTTGGTGAAGCAGTAGTTTTTTCTTCGACACATGAGGCCGTTTGTTCTTGATTTCTGCATTCAAATAATCCAACAACTCTATGTAGTATTCGCTATTGATTGTCTCTCCCCTTTGGAGGTAGTTATTGAACAATATTCCATGAGCATCCTAAATATACTGAAGCCATGACCTTCCAAGCTTTGAACGCTTAGGACGTGGTTTACCAGCTGAAGTCTACTCAGATGATGATCGTTTTGATTTTGGAGTGAAATGATGGATCCATGTTTCATCCATTTCATCTGATTTATTACGTGTAAACATGGCCAAACACTGGTCTGAAGTATCAGCAAGTTGTTGGGTGAGTAAATACTCATGCATAATTGTAAACACACCGCCTTCTGATATCTTTACCGTCTCAGCTATCTCACGTAATTTCAATTTACGATAAGATATAACCAACTTGAGGACTTTTTGGACATTTTCTGGAGAAACCACCTCAATTGAACGACTAGAACGTTCACCATCAAGGGTGTTTGTACGACCACGTTTAAATTCATTAAATCAATAACAAATGATTTTTTTTCGATGGAGCCGAGTTCGGATAACACTTTTGAAGCCATTGCTGAGCTTGTATAAATTTTTTTTATCAAAAAGTAATAATAAATCAACACACATAACATAACATAACACAAATAACAAAAGGTTTCTTCTTCTTCTTCTTACGTTAGGACTAGGTCCTGTATTTTCATCAAGGGTTTGCCAGGAGTAGTTGGGATGCTGAGGACCAGCTTTCATACCACCTTCTAGGTGGTCGTCCAGGAGGTCGAGTTGTGTCTGGTTTCTTTTCCTTTGCAATTTTTGCTAACCATTCATTTGGCATTCTGTCAACATGGTCTCTCTATTCTCTTTTGCGGATCCTTGCCCATCTTACTACATCCTAAATATCGCCCAATGTCCCTTATTTCTTCATTTCTCTTCCGATCGAGTAACGTATGTCCTGCTATTGATATCAGAGTTCGCATTTCTGTTGTTCTTAGGAGCCGTAGTGGTTGTAATATAATAATAATAAATAATATAATAATAAAACTATTCTTCAATAGAATCTTCATTTATTAATTTAAAGACATTTTTCCAGCAAATGGAAGATAATTAAACATCATTTATTATAGTTGTCAAGATATTTGCGAGATCTAGTTTACTACTACTTGTTTTTTGCAATGCTATTTATCATAAAATGTATGAAAATGGTTTATGTATTACTTATATGAAGTTTACATGAACACAACAGTTTTATAGATGTTGCTTTTCTAATAAACGAGTACAGTAATAATTCTCACAGCACCTTATTAATGAACAACATGTTTTTATGAAATATTTCTTGTTTACTATAAAGTGTCTCAAAGTTCTCGATCCAAATTCACATTTGTTACATGAACATGATAACTAAGTTGATGTAGACTGAATTGTATATATCTAAACGACACGTATAGTTTCAGCTTGACGCCTTCACCTGCGACATCGCGTACGATGCAATCGATTTATTAGAACAACGCTTTCCAGACCGAAATTATTTCCCGAAATTTCGACTGCTCGCCGATATTGTCCGATATGAAACCGTGTCATTTCTATCCTTTGAGTTTTTTTATATAGAGAGAATAGAGAACGAGATCCAACGACTTCTCTGTTAAAATTAAATAAAAACTGTTAGAAAATGAATAGCGATCTGCAGAGACTAAGTGCTCCATATTCTATAATTAATATCAATTTTTGTTGTACTTTTAAAACAAATCATGCCTACTTATGGTTCAATAAGATCCAATTTTTATATTTTATTCTAATCTGGAAAAAACCTATTAAATATATAACGTACAAGGCTATTTATGGAATCTAAATTTTGACCCTAATTCATTTTGCTAATAAACAGTCGTTCAATACATTTAAGAGTGGAAATAAAATAGTTGAAAAAAAATAATAAGGGATGTTGCCGTCCTCAGCTCCATTTTTCCCTCTATCAAAGGGATAGAGGGAAAAATGGAGCTCAAATGATTCACATTCATTTTTTATTAGACGAATTACATCTAATAAATAAAGCGAATATAGATTATCACTTCAATGCTTCAAATACTACACCTCTTGGGCGTGTTCTTTAAACCTTATTCATGACAAATTGGTTTCGTATATATTATTTTTTTCCACAATATAATTTGTTCTACGAATCTCTACTATACAGAGTGAGTTTGATGTATGGAACGCCACAATTATCTCGTACAAGGTACTTGTGATACGGCCGGTGTTATGGTGGTATTTAAATTGTTGTCGGATCTTTCCTTTTTCTGAAAAAATAATGAACTTTGTTGTTTCAAATGGATCACCCTGTATATTTTTCGCTTTCGAAATCTTTAAGAAATACAGATTATTTTTCATGTGATATTCTCTATACCTAAATCCATAATTTCGGAGTTATAGCTACATTTTGGTTATCTCCGCCGAACTTAAAATAATACATTAAGGTGACTATGGCTGCTACAATAACAAATTTGACGTTTCCATAAATTATTATTGTTGTAGTTTATTGAACGTCATAGTGGATCGTTTATCTGAAAAAGAAAGAATTGATATTTTAATAATCTTAGGAAATGGTGATAGGCATAGAAGTCAACAAGAAACGAGTAATATCCTTAATAATTTATATCCTAACGGAAATCCCAGAACAACTGGAAACAAATCTTTAGATGCTTGTGTCCTTTTAGAAGACGATCCACACTTGAATACTAGACAAATATCCAGGGAACTTAATATTTCGCAAACATACATAATGAAAATTTCACTCGATACTACATTCCATCCATACAAAGTAACGTTGGTTCAAGAATTGTTAGATGACGAAATTATGTTATTTAGGTATAGAGAATATTACATAAAAAATAATCAGTATTTCTCAAGGATTTCTAAGCACATAAATTATATAAGTTTGAAATTTGAAATTTGAAATAACATTTGAAATAACAAAGTTCATTATTTTTCCGGAAAATGGAAAGATCTGACAACAATGTAAATTTCACCATAATACCGGCCCTTGCGCACAAAAATCATAAACATCGTTCAAGCCGTTCCCGAGATAATTGAGGCGTTCCATACATAAAATTCACTTTGTATATATAAAAAAAACGTATTGATCTGAGAGACAAGACTCTTCGGAACTGGAAGATTATGTATATTATTGGCGTTACGGGTGGTGAAATAAAATATTGAATTTCTCTCTCCATTTCTAAAGAATTAAATACACCATAATATAGAGGCAAAACTGA
This sequence comes from Diorhabda carinulata, assembly GCF_026250575.1. Classification (NCBI taxonomy): domain Eukaryota; kingdom Metazoa; phylum Arthropoda; class Insecta; order Coleoptera; family Chrysomelidae; genus Diorhabda; species Diorhabda carinulata. The sequence goes on along the minus strand of NC_079462.1, from coordinate 21,999,594 downwards.
AATTTCTGGAACCGTTAGTAGTTTTCTTGTCAGTATTGGTGTTATGGTTGTGTAAAAAGTGTGTTTTGTTCAATACAAAGATTGCTTTGATAAGATGTATTGAATAAACTGTTTACACCACTACTACCTTCAGTCTCTGAAGACGATAACTTAGTTTGATAAGGTGTTTTGTCCATAAGTCTTGCAAATGTCATCAATAACATATTCGTTTTTCAAACTAAAACCGTTTATAATTTAAAGCAGCTCTTTTTTGGGTATATTTTTAGAAATATCTATGTTCTTAAATATAAATATCTCTTTTTACTAAGTGCTTTCCAAGATTCGTCGCTGTACATCAGTTTTGCGGTCGGAATTCTTGGTTACCTACATAATAGCATTAGGAAAAAGAAATTGCACTGTAGAAGTATAGAATTTTTCACGATCTAAGAAAGTGAATGATCTCCAGTTAATATATGAGATGCAACAGAATAGACTCTACCCTTATACGAGAATCATGAGATATATCATATTTGACATTGCAATCATGAAGTGACTGTTTTTTCTATGTCTGTCGACCGTATTAAAATATGAATTACCTTACTTACTTAATTCATTTAAGCACTTACACTAGACTCAACTAATTTATGTAGTAATTAACTATGTAACTACTTATATAATTAAATATTCACTACTTTATAATTTATATAAATTTACCGGATAGTGTTTACTAAACTACGTTACTAAACAAGTTCGAAAGAAAGAACTTTCTAGAATTTTAGGAGACAAATGAATAAATAAAAAGCTTTTCAAGAAATTGGTTAAAAAACAATGTAAACAAAATGATGAAAATACTCGTATGTGCAAAAACGTATTCTGTGATTTGGCTTTCCCACTATATTTTAGATTTCCATTTTAACCGAACAATACCGGTTTTACGGTCCATGTCGTGGACGAATCCCTAACAATATTTACAATTTCATTTAAGTATTACGAAAATTTGGATATTTTTATATCTTGCAATTCGCTGAATTCAGCATTTATTGAAAACTCCTCCTATTTTCAGCTTTATAATATATAAAATTTTTAAAATGATCGAAATGTTTTCATAAGACTTTTCTTATTAATATTTTTGGATATGCTCTTTTGATTTGTAGTTTGCATATCAGATTTCCTTTTATTCTTTTTTTACCTCTTTTCATTTACCTCACATTCTTTACATTTCCAGTTTTCGTAGCTAATAATCCTTTCTTCTTGAGTTCGATTTTCATCTTTCCTTTTTTACTGCCATACTCCTCAAACTTCTTAATTTTTCACCTTTCACAGCGGATGATTTTTTACGTCTCTTTTCACCTACATATTCTTTTAATCAAAGAATTGAAAATGTTAGTTAATTTTTAGTGATGCATTGAAAAATCACTGGTTTCGTCATTGGATGAAATATTATAGTTCAATTTTGCCGTATGACATACAAATTACATCTTTAAGTATCAAAGAGAGATGATGTGCATTTTTTATCAAGTTCAATAGAATTTTGTGCAATAAATTCTGGCCGCCGAGAATACTAATCTTTAAGGTGCCTTATTCGATTTAATGGAATCGTGAAACATCACGATTTTGAACAAACCCTTCATATTAAGTTTTATTTCAAGCTTAAAAGATTATTTGATAAAACAGATAAAAATGTGCAAAAAGTAAAGAACTTGTTTGGTCAGATAAACATTTGATTGATGAAGAAACAAACAAATGATTCAATTTATTTAGAAATGAAATATCGTCATTGTTCAGATCCAGCTTTTATTGCCAAATTCTGTTACATTATATAATGTTTATATGACTACGATCTTGAGATATAAATTCAGAGTACTCAATAAAAAACTAGTCACTTTGACTGGTGACTTTGATTGACGGGCCTCTAAAAAGGCCCGATCATTATTTCATTTAAATAGTAGGCCATAGTTCCATCAGAGTTTATTACAAGAACAATAAGGGATACTTTTGAGAAACCATGAAGAAGGAGGAGACCCGAAAAAGGAACTTTCTTCATCATGATAATGCACTTTTGTTATCTACCTGTCTGTCCACTTCCATTTTACTCATTAGGTTTATCACTAAGCGATTTCCAGCCGTTCCCAAAAATTAAAAGGTCTTAAAAGGCGAACAATTTGACATCATTCATGACATTGAGATAATTATATATAATTATTTTCATAATTTATTGATCTATATTTTTTATTTTCAGATTCAGATAAACCAAAGACGCGTCGCCGACGACAGTGGCGGGTAAGGGCGGCACCACATCTCCCTCAGCACGGCTAACACCAACACCACGACCCCTAGTCAACAACAACCGCCTCCGATGTCGATGGATAGTGGTGGTGGTAGTACCGGTACCGGTTATGGGGGCGGGGGGGAGGTACTGACCGTTCGTAGGTGGGAACCGATGCCCCCGCCCCCAGCTGGTGATCTTTCCATGGGTATGGATAACAAAGAACAATTGCGGTACTCTTCCATTCCGCAAATTTCTATGGCGCCTGGCCTTATGCAGACAGGTTCGCAGTTGCCGCTACAAAATCCACCGCCTCCACCTCCACCGCCTCCGCTGCCTCTGCAGTTACAACGGCCCTATTCCAGGTTAGTTCGTATTTTGAGTGTGCTAAGAAGTGAATTTGTATTCAAAGTACTTTGAAAGTTAAAAAAATAGTTTCATAATAAGATGTTTCTTAGTATTGCTATCAGTGAATGTCATTAAGAAGTCCAATTCATATTTTTTTCTTTTTTATTCCAATATGGATTGAAAATAATGTGCAATTATATGAATTCAAAAAACGGCATACTCATAAACACACTATCTTTCTATCGACAGTCTGTTTATTAATAAACTGAATTTATGGTATTTTTAACATAACAATCTACTTCGTAAACGACCATAAAATTATTTTCGAAAGTAAACTTTACGGCACTTATACCATTAACATTCTATGAAAAATCAAAATAAATTAGCATACTTATGTTTTAAAAACGTAACTTCTATACGCAACTTCTTGAAGAGATACGTTGATTGAAAATTTTACTGTCCGATTTAAATAATTTTTCAGTAATATAATTTGAGAGAAAAGCGAAATATTGGTCTTTATTTGGATACAAACCCAAAATATAGTCTCCCTTGACATATGGTCATTGACATATTATTACATTAGAAAATAACAGTTTGTAGAAGATATTTATCAATGGTTAGTTACTTCACCGGGAAACTTGGCATTTAGAATTCGAACTAGGACGCGGCAAAAGCAGCTTTGAGAAACCAAATACCTCGAGGTCATAATGTAACGTTAGCCTCTATATAATGTAGTACTTGTTTCAGTTTTGGGCTCACTTTCATTTCTACGCCAAAAGAATTGCCATTTTGTAAATGAATTTAGTAAGCTTTGATTTAGAAGGAAAAGGAGATATTAGATGAAAATAAAAATTAAATAAATCACAACTATATCGCTTGTCAGAAAAAAAAAGTTTGTTGTATAATAACTAAAAAAATATTTTGTAGGTTTCTCAAACTGAGTTCAAGTTAATTGAGTGTGTGAACAGCACATAATCACACACAGAATCTATAATAGTATATTCAAATCGTCGTTAAGACAGTTCGAAAAGTCAGGAAAAAAGATATTTACTCGGAAACTAACCACTGTAGTGCTGAACTTCTCTAGTTAAATCACGACACTATTTTAGACCGTTAGTACTATAACGTTGGTAATAGTAAGTTATGGGAAGGCGCTCAGAAGACAATTGTATATCGCAGATGAATGATAAAATTGCAAATCGTCCACTTTACTTAACGCCCTACGTCGGCATTACGCTTGAAGTTGTTGCAGTTGTTTATTTAGGTATTACAAGGCGACTGCGAAGTATTCACTTTTTTTTCGGATTAGTACTAGGAAATGCTATATTAGTTTACGTTACTACTATGTAAATTTTGTAATTTTAATTTTTTTCATTCCTAATTGTTTTGAGAGCTCTGTAGCAATTTTGCGCTTATGCACTTGCCGCCGCTGACGTTTTCTTTCTTTTACTGTGAACCATGAATACCCACGAATAGAAGTTTTTATTAGTTTGACTTTTTACTTGGCATCAACTTTAATTTTCCACATGATGCCGTGAATTTAACTCTGACTTAATGGCATATTACATATGATAGTAAAATCTTCTTCTATAAAAATTTTTCCTTCTTTGTAAATATATTTTATATATACTATGTTATAGTTCTACCAATATCATTTCATACCTGTGTTTATTCTCACTGCACTGTGTAATTTCATTGTCTTCATTCGACCATGGGCATGGTCTAAATAACTCTATATTTCTATTTCTTTAAAGAAATTTATGAATTAAATAAATCTCACCAAGCCAATATATTTCAAAGAAATTGTATAAATACTCCTTAGGACACCTTCGCCCATTAGAAATGCATTTGTGTTTACGATTCGATGTTTTCATTCGTAAACAGTGGAGATGATGAATCCACGCGGACTGACGATTTTGTTAGATGTTAACCGAATTTTATACGGGGAGTAAACATTATCTTTCATTTCTTAGTTTGGTATGAGTATCATGCGTATTTATGAATGTTCCTTGCATATGAATGATTGTTCCTTGCATAACTGTCTTCTGCAATTGATATTGGAAGAACTATACTAAATGATATTTATATTTATTACAGGTCCATGTCTTCACTGCCACCTGAACCTTTTATGATTATGAGATCGAAAGCACTGAATAAAAGAGTTGTGATTAATGTTGGTGGAGTCAAACACGAAGTTCTTTGGAGGACTCTTGACCGTTTACCGCACACCAGGTTAGTCAAGCCCATCTCTCGCTTATCGGAAACATGTCATTTTTCCTGAAAATCATTATCATTAACATATTTCTCGAATATAGATAAAGCTGCATTTGGATTTAAAAGAAATGGGGTGCTAGAGGTCAAATTTGAGTGAAAACCTACCTCTCAGTAACTCACATTATTCTGTTGTTGTAGGTTAGGTCGTCTTAGAGACTGCAATACCCACGAATCCCTCAGCGAACTTTGCGATGATTATTCCCTCATAGACAACGAATATTTCTTCGATCGACATCCTAAGTCTTTCAGTTCCATTCTCAATTTTTATCGCACCGGTAAACTTCATCTTGTAGATGAAATGTGTGTTCTCGCCTTTAGTGACGATTTAGAATATTGGGGAGTTGATGAACTTTATCTAGAATCATGTTGTCAACATAAATACCATCAACGGTAAGTTATTATTGTTATTTTATTTAATTATTCTGCTAGAATATGATTTCCATTTTGTTTCTCCTCCTTTCAGAAAAGAACACGTACACGAAGAAATGAGAAAAGAAGCGGAGTCCCTAAGGCAAAGGGATGAGGAGGAGTTCGGGGAAGATAAATGTTCTCAATATCAGAAGTGGTTGTGGGATATGTTGGAAAAACCTACCACGTCTATAGCGGCAAGGGTAAGAACACTTGAATTGAGTGTTAATCAATTACTAATCATGTCTAATAATGTATTATAGAAATTAAGCTTCTGCACAAATTAGTTCAAAGGCCAAAGAAAGAAATTGCAGAATATAAATGTGCATATCGAACTTCAGAATAACTAAAACTTGATTTTTTAGCTTTGGCCTTTCGAATAATAACATATCAATTTACAGTTGAATCCATGTAATTCAATGATCAAACATTGTGATTTATAAAATAAACTGTTTTTTTACCTAGTATAAATGTTTCTACGGTATAGTTTTTATAATTAAAAAACTTGTTTTCAGAGAAAAGTACAGTAAATGAAAATTTTATCACTTTTATGATATTCCACTTGATAGAAAAGATTATTAATCAAAATTTTTTCATGCCAAATATTAATTTGCTTTAGTTTCATTACGGGAATTTCAAATCCATATCCAGATTGTTAGTCAATGTAGAAAATTCGATTATACTTGAAATTACACTGAATTTTATTAATAGTCTTTGGGTGAATCTCAAAATGATTTTTAAATATAGAATTTTAGTGTTTTGTGATTTTTCATGAAATAAGGTTTTTCTGAGTAAATAATAGAGCTTTATCTGATGGTTTTCCGCATTTCTCTACTTCTCTTTATGCCTTTCCGCATGTCGTAAATGGATTTCGTGTTCTATTTTCCCTATTTCTACATGTTTCTTTCTCCCTGACAAATAATAAATAGTTATAACATTGTCTTTTGGGATTTATCTTTGCTTGTTCATGTATCTTCATTATTTTTCTGAGCATTCCTTGTTGTGTCAGTCTATCGCTAAATTGCATTTATTTACATTTTGATGATTATCTTTCCATTTCTTTTATATGATAGATTCTGATTCTGCACAATTTTCATTAAATGTTCATTTCTATTGCTTAAATTTCAGTTTCGTTTATATTGTTTGCTAGATTATCAATTTGCTTGTATACTAGGATTGTTTTGTTTATTGAAAACGGTGATTTCTGTTTGTTAATTTTGCATTTGTTTTCCTGTCTATTTCGATAAATATATCTAGATATTCATATGCCAATACTTTTTTCGCTTTATTTTCTTTTTTGCTCAGCTTTGTTTCTTTCGTTTATTACCATAACTTTCGTCTTGTTTCTTTTCATTCCTATTCTCATTCGTCCGGCTTCTTATTTTCATAAATTTAGCATTTTATATTAAAAATTCACAATAATTAATATAATTTCATAGCATAACTAAATCTAAATTTATTATTTTATATTCCTTTATTTTTCCCATTATAATTATTTGTCTCAACAGTCACCATCTCAATGTTTCTATTTGATATAAAAAAATTCTCACCAAATATGAGCCCTCAACTCTAAAAGGTCGCTTTTTTATTTTAGTTTCCCATTTGATTAACATGGGAAAAATTCCTACTTCACTAAAATTGAATTAACGCATAGTTCACGCAATTTTCTACGAAAAAACATTTTATACTTTAGACTTTGAGTCTTCGAACTTATGAAAAACTTTACAATACTGTATGATTTCCAGGTCATGAAGACCAGTTACAACCATGAACAATTCCCGAATTGTATTAAAAAAACATTCGCTATTGAAGAATAAATGTATTTAATAGCACATTGGAAAAGAATATTTTACTTTAATATATTGTACTCTAAAACAAAAAACTATATGAAGTAATATATTAAAAAATTATAATCCATTATTACGTGTAATCATACATATAATTGAATTTATTATAATCAGTGTTGCTACCTATACTACCTACTGGCAAGATTTGAGACTTAAGAGTTTTGTTTTGAAGCATATTAATCTGACATACCATTTTTTCCCGTGTAGTTTTCATTTAATTTACTAGTTTTATTGGCCTTTTCAATTTTTTTCATGCATTTTCATGTTTTTTAATTTTAGTTGTCATCAGATATAAATGAGTATCATCACTTCTTAGTTTGTTACATACTGCTTACTCTTCTTCTAATCATATCCCCTCAATCAATCAATTAAATTTACATTTTTTCCTCAACAATTCCATTCCTTCTCCACTTATCGATTTTTTCTGTGAAGTTTTTCCATTCCCATTTCATTATTATTTTTTTAACCAGTCTATTTCGCTGTATTCAAAATAATAAAACTGTTGAGTACTTTTGAGATTGAGGCATTCACAATAGTTCTTTAGAAATCCTTTGATGGAGTATTGAAGAATATTGATCAAATAATTCTTGGATCAAAAGGCAAATAGTTTATTAAGGTATCGAAAATTAAACATACGAGTATATAGGGTGAGTCGGGAGGAGCGCACCAAACTCTAGGAGTGTATTATAGACGTGAAAATAATGTAAGAAAACTCATGCTCGATTTCCATTTGTTTTCATGTTATGGAATAATTAAAAATGTTCATCTAGCTTTCCACTTATATCTGAATTTTAACATTATCAAAGTATGCCATGTTCGAGGCTCAAAGGCAATTGATAATTCTGATGTTTTGATGAACTGTCAGTGTACAGTGAACAGAAACTGAACGTTTAATTTCGAATTTATTTGATTGTTAGTGTTGCAAAATGCCAGATACTTATTCAAATTTAGAATATGCAAATATGGTGTTTGTTTATGGTTTCTATAATGAAAATACTACAGCTGTTGCTGAAGAATATCGTCAACGTTCTCCACACCAAAGATATCCTGTTAAAAACGTATTTATTAGAGTTTTTAACAAATTGTGCGAGACTGGTAAGCAGTGCATCTAGTAGAAGATGCAACTACTAGCCCACGGAGAATTGCCACTCAATTGGGAATTCCACAAAAAAGGGAGATAAACACACTCCACGAACAAGGTTTAGATCCTTATCACGTACAGAGAGTACAGCACCTACAACCAGAGGATTACGCTTAGTTTTGAAGCTACATTTATCCGTGATGGCATTAAAAATACTCATAACTATCATATATGCTCGGACAAAAATCCCCAGGCAACAGTCGAAAGCAATTTTCAACATCGGTTTTCTGTAAACGTGTGGTATGGTATGGTTGACAGTTATTTAATTGGCCCTTTCACAGGAGACAAGTACCTAAATTTTTAACAAAACGAATTATAAGACCTACTAGAGGATGTTCCTGTAAATACTAGAAAGCAGATATACTGTCAGCACGATGTAGCTCCTGCACATGTCGCTCGTGAGGACGAACGTTTTCCAGGGTATTGGATTGGTCGTGGAGGTCCCATTAATTGGCCTGCAAGATCTCCAGACCTCACACCACTAGATTTTTGTTTATGGTGCTGGATGAGAAATGAAGTCTACAAAATGAAAATGGACACACGGGATGCACTAATTAGACGAATTGAGAAAATTAAATATTAAAGAAGAAATAAATGAATCAATTGGAAGAGCAACAAACGCTCTTCGTAGACGAAGGAGAAAATGGCGGTATTTTTGTATTTTTGAACATTTATTTAAAGAACGCTATGATTAAGAAAATTTTTATGTGATAATTTGTTTATTTGTTAATATGCTATATCTTGAAAACAAATGAAAATCGGATAAGAACATATGAGTTTTTCACGTGTATAATACACTCCTAGAGTTTGGTGCGCTCCTCCCGAATCGCCCATATATTTATAAGTAGCGTAGTGTCTACTACAATGTCGGCTAAAGGGATAGATAGTTATGATAACACAAAGAGTAGTTACACTCGTTTAGTGATAAACTAGGTTACTAAGCTGTTGATGCATTATATTTTCCTGATCTTTCCATCCACGATTATATCCAAACGCAATCTGTCGTTATCTTTCCTATTCCTTTTTTTTATAGCATCAGTTAAAACAACGATTCTCGCACGATATATTGTTTACTGTACAATACTAAACCAAGACTTAAGCCAAATAACTCCGAAATACTCTCAGTTAGTTCACTATCAATTATGATGGCTTAAAGCTACTACCTTTGAAGCTCAAATGCTAGCAAGTATCGAGTAAAGTAGTTGCATCGCATTTCATGATACGGGGCTAGTATATTAAAAGTTAAATTAGTAACTTGGAATCTTGCTCAATGTTATCGATTTTTATGCTTGAATAAGTTATGGACCACTTTCCTGGTCTTAGATATTCAGAAACACATAATTGGGCCAAAATAGATTTTGCCCAATTTTCTTTGTTTTCATCTTGGTCCTCGTTATCACTAATTGCATTAAATTATCTATTTTTTCTATAATTATGTTCTGTTCCCCTTAGTTGTTGCTTAAGATACGACAAATTGTTTTTGTCACCTCAGCTGGAATCCTACTATTTTCTTTTTTTATGTGTGGTCATCGTGTTTTTAATATTTAATTTTAAAAGATTTTAAGTAAGTAACTAACTATTTATCACAAATTCAGTGTGGAAATTAAAATGAAGATGTTCTGCTACATATTTCGAAACGTTCTGGTAACGTATTGCGAAACGGTCTGGATATGGTAAATTCCGTACAAAAAGAGTTTGATGAAAGCTGCTGATATGATCATTTTTTTGTTGTCTTGTGTAAAATGTAAATATCGCGGTGAATTTGCAAATCGGTGTGAATAATCTATTAATTCAATAAACAAATTACTGGATCAAAGCTTAAAAACTTAAATAAAGTATAAACATACTTCACGTTAGATCGTAAAAAAATTGTTGTTCTATAGAAAAGAAATGAGTTTTTATCTGTAATTGAAATTAATTGTTGCAGAAAATAAATAAAAAAAGACTATTTATGAAAAAATTTAAAAAAGGGGAAATTAATGAGGATATCCAAAAAAACTAGATCTATTTTTTAATAGAACTTTTCCATCGTAATAATTATTGTCCTTTTTACTCTAATCCAGTAAAAGATGTTGTATTGATTAGTGGGTATTGTCACTATATTGGCGTCACGTATGTTTTAACTTCACTTAAAACTGTCTACCACGAAATTTTGTCATTATTCCATTTAATAATTAACCAAATCGCCTCGCATCGTAGATAACTTCATTAGTATCCCCAGTCATTAATGTACTTCATAGTGTATTCATAAAGTAATGACTTTTCGAAATGTACCACTACCTCCCCTACCAAGAGGGAGAAAATTTTACTTCATCATTGCTAAAAATTATGATTTGTTCTTCTTTAAGTAAGGATTATTTTTTGACATGCTTGAGAAATTTCGATCTCTTGACTTCCATTTTATGTATAATTTGAAGGCGAATTTGGAACATTTAGAATTCCGTGAACCTGGAAAAATAAATAAATAATCTATTATAAATATAACTGTTGAAATAATACTTGTTGCACAATAACCTAACTTTTTGTCAAGTTTTGGAACTATAAATACATTTTCAACAGTTGGTTAATAAATCTCTGCGTTCTTTTCAGCTGGCCAATATATACTTCAAAACGTATGGTTCGGTCAATAACGAATCGGACATGTTGATTTCCTTTCGTTCAATTTGTTAAGAAAATTACTGGATAAGTGAAAAAAATGAGTCATAATGTGGAAATAATCGTTTTCGTTTCATATAGTGGATAAATGGCAGAATTATAAAATATTCAGCGGTTTGGTAAACAAAATACTCGTAAATCATGACGTAATTGATGAATTAATATAACATAGTCTGTCTTCGTTCTCTTGATATTAATCTATGATTTATCTGCTACAGAAAATTCGTTACATTTTTGAAATATGTAAATAACAAATATTTCTACACATATTTATACATAATGAGTTAATATTAATGTGGGGCAGTAAAGAATGAAATCTGCTTTTATAATATAAACTTATCTCCCAAAAATTTGCAAATTCACCGCAATTCCAGAAGCTAGCTATAAGCTAAGTATAAAACGCGTTAAATAATTCGATTTAAATGGATATTTTAGGTTCATGGCGATAAAATTATATGAGAAGCACGAAATGAATACATTGTTTCATCATTCAGGACAAGCTTTTGTCTTTAATATATCAAAAAGCGATGATTTTTTGTTATTCGGTCATTTGTGTAATAATTTTGGTTGGTAAAAATTTATTACAATGTCACATATGATAGAAACAGTCACAGGATCTGGTAATTTGAAAACAGCTGGTTACTGTTCAATCTAAATTGTTTGAAAATCTTTTGCCGTTCAATTTTTAATAGCATGTGCAGAAGAGATAATTAAGATCTGTTTACTTGAAAAAGTGATTATTTATTTCAAAAATTCTTGGAACCAAGCGAAGTAACTGATTTTAATTGATCTCAACATACTGAAATACCCTATTTACTGTCTTGGAATTTTATTCCTTACATATCCTGGAACATAGGGTAAGATCTTGAATCTATTATTTTTCTGTAAAAGTAATATCGGAATTCGCAAGATAGAAATTTATAGCATTTTAGAATAAACCCCGTTAAGACAAATGGAATTCTCGTCCAGAGGTCACTTTGGGAGGGATGTTTGTACCACTTGTACTTGTGAGAAGCTTTCTTTGATTAACAATAGCTGTAGCATAGTCGATGTTGAAAATATAATTTTGACAAAGGTGGATTTTGAACATTTGATTAGGTCGCAAAATTAGGTCACATACTATATTTTTTTAATCAACATGTTTCACACAGCATCGAAAAAAATCGATTTTTCAACTACAAAACAAGTAATTTTAGGAAGCAATATTGTCCTAAACACTGCCACTACACCAACACGCACAATTACGTGCCTTTCGATAACCAAGTAAACAGTTTACCTTCAGTCTCTGAAGACGAAAACTCGCTTATCGAAACGCATTCCAGACAGTGTAATTGGGAGTGTTGGTGTGGTGGTCGTGAAAACAGTGTGTTCAATATAAATATCACCAACAGTTCCAGAAATTACAACTAAAAAATATTGGGCGACAACAAAATCAAGCCAATGAAAATAACCTAAGCTTCTTTTAAACATTTTGGCCAACAACGTAATATTGTTGTAGACAGTATGTTTTATTACTATTATTTATTTCCTAGACCATTCGTTGACTCTTTTCATATTTAGATAATAATTTGGCCCACTGGATATTCAATTATTAAGCTGTAATATTAGCTGATTTCAAACAAGTTCCAATTTTATCTCGAATATTCACGAGGAATTATGATTCAAGCTCTTACATATATTGTTTTCATTTCTGATGTTATAAATTACGTTTACCACACGATTCGTAGGAATTCCTTTATCTAGCTATCAATCACCAAGATATGTGACAATGACATTTATCAACCAACTTTATGATGTCGCTTTTTCACATGTCTGTTGAACGCACGAGATTTTCTGTACAGCCGAGGAAAGTAATAATGATACAGTAACAGCTACGGACTAAGTTTTTTTTCTAATTAATATTCGTATTTGGGACCTAAGATATCGATCTTGTGTAAAAATTTTGATCGTACAGCTTAAAAAATACATTGATTGCTCTCGTAAAATAGTTTTTAATGCTTATTTTGTGATGGCAATAAGTTTTGTATCTTCATATTACTTACCATAAAATCCAATTTATCTATTTGATCCATTCAGAAGTGAATATAGAAAATATATTTCTTAATAGTAGGATAATGACATATTAACAGAGCAATTGATGTGATACATAACCCAGTAAAAACGAATAGCTTCTTCTGTTTGAAAAATATAGTAAAGATTCATTTTTTGAGAATATTCATAAAAAATATTTTGAAAAACTGTAATTTAAATTTTAATTGCTCCTTATGATTATATGAACAAAAATCTCATGGACTTTTTTCAAAATAGTTTTCCAATTAGATGAAAGTGGATAATTAGAATTTGGCGGATCGATTCAAAAAAAACTTATTTGCATACGATATTGCTGAAGACAATATGAATAGATTCTAAAAATATTGGAAACAAACTGTGGATTATTACTCAGTATTCTTAAAATATTGCAGGAGTTATGTTCAAAGTTCTATCAATCCAGATAAATCAGACAAAATTAAAGTAGATATTAAATGGATAAAGACCTATAGATTGCAATGAAATGAAGATTCCTATTGAGTTTCAGGAAGCAATCTTCCATATCTTCTTCTCATGCCGTCTTCTCATTGAAGGATGGCGATCACGTTTTTAAATGCGTCTCTGTTCCTCGCAACATGAAACAATTCTCCGACGCTGAGATTTGTCCATTCTCTTATATTAAAGAGCCAGGATTTCTTTTTCCTGCCGATGCCTTTCTTTCCCTCTACTCTGCCCTGTATTATGTTCAGAAGCAGTAGGTATTTATCCTATGTAAAAGTTTTTCTTATTTTGATAATTGTCAACAGCTTTCTTTTGCGACCAATGCGTCTTAGTACTTTGTTGATAATGATTCTGTCAGTGCAGGGTATATTCAGGATGCGTCTATAGAGCCACATCTCAAATGTCTCATGTTTTTTGATCATTTGAGCCTTCAAGGTCCGTACAGCAGTACTGACCACTCATAACATTCCATGAATCCTATTCTGACGTGAAGGTTTAGATTTCTGTTTAAAAACATTGAGGAGTACTTGGCAAATGCCTTTCGAGCCATTTCAATTTTGATTTGATTTCTTCGTCTGCATCCGTTTGAGCGTTTATGGCTGAACCAAGATACTTTTTTGCACCCATTCTATTTTTTTTTCCATTCAGTGTGAGAATAGGGTTAATATTAATATTTTGGTTTTCACTTTATAAAAGAACCGTTCTGGAATATTCGTAACAGATTGCCCTCAGCATTTTGTGTAATATGATGTTAGCTTTTTTGGCTTGACGTATTTTTGGAGGAAAAATTATAGTGGTAAATATGAGGATTGTCACTAGTTCTTTCAATTTATTTTCGATTATGTGGACTGAATTATGTAAAAAACTTGAATTAAAACCAATTTATTACAAAAGTAAAGTTATGTAAAATCTAATTACTAACTTTATGATCTAATACAGTGTCCATGTAATATTTAACCTCTCCAATTTTACAATGTGGCACGCAAATGTGCTATATCTTGCTTCCGTTGCCTGTTAAGGCAATAAACGAAGCAACTGGTGAATTGCAAAAATTATTAATTCCATTAGTTTGCACAGGAAAACCTCTGTATCCTAAAGAAACTGTGGGAATGGTAACAGCGGAGGTCGTTAAGATTACGTAATTATTTATACAGAATATTAAACGCACCATGACATAATTTGACTAATCTCATGACACCAACGTGATGGATAAGGCCTCAAAATGGTAAATTTTGGCGGTAAATTTTCTGAGCTATTTTTGAAAGTGATTGGAAAAAGATAGTATAACGTAAATCACCGCTTAGCACAGCAACTCTGTATCTCTGTAGCAAGTAGTTAAAATATGAGTCACTGGCAAGATAAGCTAACTGAACTGTTTTGCGAATGTGGCCTTGAAAAGTTAACAACCTGTAACGTGGTGGAGGCAATTGTAGAAACAAAAATTTATGAGTGGAGAATAATTGAAAACTACCTCAGAAACCCTTTATTAGAAATATCCCCAAAGCATAAGAAGAAATGAAATTAACTATCAAACATTTATCATAAAATTCTTCTCAATTACTTGTAACAGACTAGTACGAAATTCACTTTTTCCTATATCTCTTCATGGGTTTCAGATAAAAAAAGTGATGATTGATAAATATATGAGGAAAATTAGTTTTATTCTATGAATTGAAATGATAATGTTTATTAAACATTATTAAATATTAAACATAAATATTTTACTGCACCAGTTTCGTTAAACTTTTTACTAACTTACTGACACTAGACCTTGTTATGAGCTTTGTATTAGCACATAAATTATTAAAGAATAATCAAATTAAGCGACTTCTTAGCCATCTAAATGTACAATATTTATTGTAACTTTGGTAGAGATACAGTAAATGTAACTATAACTCCGAAATTATAGGATTTAGATATAGAGAATATTACATGAAAAATAATCAGTATTTTTTAAGGATTCCTAAAAACACAAAATATATTGAGTAATCTATTTGACATAATAAAGTTCATTATTTTTCTGGAAAAGGGAAAAATTTGACAACAATGTAGATACTACCATAATACCGGCCGTATCACAAGATTCTTGCGCATAAAAATGCATAAACATCGTACAAGCCGTTTCCGAGATAATTGAGTCGTTCTATACATAAAACTCACTCTGCATAAGAGTACATTATGTACATAGGGGATGAAGAAAATTTCATTTCTAATGTGTATATACTATTTCATATATTATGAATATAAAATTCTAAAAAAAACGACTGACAAATATTCTAGTATATAGAAACTTAAAATTCAATCCCTCGTGAATAGAAGACCCACTTTAATCCCTAAAAACTAACATCAAAGTATACTTTTATGCCTAATAATGCATAAATATTATATTGAACTATATTAGACTTCGCCCACACAGAGCCAGAAATTCGATTTTCTGCCTGTCTAACTTATACTTTTTTTCTTCATACTTTGGTCGAGACAACGTAAAACAAAATTCCAAAAACCATTAATTTGAGGTTACCAACAATAATGGTAGTGACAACAAGTAGTGATTTGCTTTAGTGCTAAAGACAGGTGGAAATTATTTTCTCGAGATAATTGCAAAACTTTCCATCTCTCTAACGAGGGTAAAAGTTCGTGCTTTCGATAGGGGTATGATGAAAAAGCTTTAATAAAAATAATATAATATTCCATATTCCATTATCATAGTGCATAATTTTGTATTTTACTGGGTTATAGATGTATATTTCAGTGAGAATTATCTACACATTTTACTTCTTCATGCTGATCAGTTTTTTTAGATACTCATCGCCATATCTTCGACAGGACTGATGCCTTTTGTGTTTAAATGTGTCCAGCTTCAAATTTAATCCCAACTACTATTACTAAAGTGAAAGCATTTTTCGTAGTTCGAGGTATTTTGTGGAAAATATAAGAAAATAAGTTTTGACATTCTGAATTAGAATAAGTTAGGAATAATAACCAGACCATTTTAGCATAAATTTAAGTAGCAATGGGAAACATACGCCGTAGATGAAATTCAATGAAAAGGAAAATTGTATTAATATCCCCATTTCGTATTTTTTGAACTTTTTCATTTGTTATGCTTTATTCATCCGATTTAGACATCATGACATACTATATTAAAGAGTTCAAACTTCCCGGACTTCTCTCTATGAAAACAAAATATTTTTTGAGTTACTTTAGCTGGAAAATGTATTAACTTCTTTCATCTATCAACTTCTTACAAGAACAAGAAAAATATTCCCATAAAACTTAAAATTGGTACAAATGTTTGGAACATAGTTATTACTAAATTGTGAAAGCTCAATAATCAAACTAGGTTAGGTTAGATACATCTTACAAAATATTTTCAAGATATAACGGTTGGAGAACTTGAAGACATTGTTTTCTTCATATTTTTCATATGTTTCCACGCCGATTGTGAGGTACTGCGAATGTTGACCTTGGTGTGAATTTCCATAAATTGAGCATTATTATTTTGGTCTCATTTATGCTTATATTATACTTCTGCTTTTTCTTCCTTGTTCTTGTTCCTCTTGTTTTTACTCTTCCTCTTCTTCTACCAGGTATAGATCTGGTATCTCCTCGATAATATCATATGAATCTTCTTCTGATAGTATCTCAATATTAGAGTACGACTGTCCTTGATCTAGTAAACAAATTCATCCAACTTCTTGTAGACACATTTATCATTCAATTCCTTTCTATAACTGTAAAAAATCAGGTTTATCAGTTCTTTTCCAGCGCAGGTCTGAACTAGTTTCAATGTAAAAATGAATATAAGCTATAAAGTATTTACCAGATAGCTTATCGAAGGTAGATCTCTTCCCTAGATTTGTCTTCAATCAAAATACCTGAATAAATATAGTTTCGGATTCTCAGTTCCAGAGCTACCGGTTTCAATGTACTATCAATTAACATCCCAGTCTACAAACGAAATAAATGTTGATGAGTAGAAGGAATGAAATTTGTATACAGTGGATGAATCCATACATTCAAACAAATGGTTGACTGTTCAATAGACTACCGAAATTTTTGAGAAATAATGTGTGAATAAAGAGACCTAAAAATGCATGATGAAAATATTTTTGCTTATATATGTCCATATTACCAAATTTATCATCATTAGCTTCTTGTTCCTACGAGAATCTTTCTAAAATGAAATATTTTAAAATCATTTTTGACGATGGCAAGGCCAAGACAAAACATGTAGAAAACATCTCAAAAAGAATAGAGTTAGATATTGAAAGTTGAAATCATGAAGCAGATCAGTGTAAAACTTTTTACTTCTTTTTACTTCCTAGACCTCTTTTATATGGTTTTGTTAATAAATTATCTTGATTTAAAAGCATAAAATATTTAATATAATTTTTGTGGTATATATCCATTTTATTCCTAAAAAATAATTTTTGGTAGTTGATGTACTTGTGTATTCTTAGGCGAAAAAAGGTCGAATCATGGCAATCTCTTTTATAATTCTAGGACAAAGCTCCCCGATGTATGCAAACTTTCGCATTGAACTTGTTCCAAACACTCATACAAATTCTCAGTTTTTTGGAAACTTTTATTTTATTGTAGTATTTTATCAAGTTTAATTTAGCTGGAATAATGAGGTTTTTTCCGAGCAACAAAAATACCACGAACCACTAAAATGTTTTCTAGGCGTATCATTTTTGCAGAATAATTTAATTTTTACTATTTTTTTATATTGATGGTGATGGGCAACGCGACGACCAAGTACAGACGCATTTTCGATCCCCTTATTGCCCCGTCCATCATAATTAGTGTTTTTGGGAGGTTGTTCGACGCTTTCATTGAAACATCTGAATCATTAATTGACTGACTCTATGAACATTTAAGCGAGTTAGTTAATTTGGTTTGATGGGCGACAGGAAATTGAGATTGATAATGAACTAATTTTAAAAATTTAAAGTAATATACATAGATATTTCTATTCTCAAAATTCTGGAGAACTTTTAGTGAATAAACGATTTTCACTTAAGATTAGTAATTAGTAGTGTAACACTTAATAGTGAAGTTCAAATGAAAAGCTCGATGTACAGTATACTATGGTTTTAAAAATCGTCTAACGACAAACCAACTAAACTGGTTATGATGGATATTCGGGTTCGACTTCGATGTACATAAGCTTCCTATCTTCTCTTGCTACTTAGTAATGCTTTATTATGGACTAACCCTTCTAACACAACTGCAATATATACATTTTTCTGTGCACCACGTTTTGCTTTACGTTCTTTCTATTCAATGTATATTATGTATATTTTAAGTGCTTTTAGTTAGTTTTGAAATTAAGTTTCGTAATGTAGTTGTCATATTTGCGACAATCAAAGTTCTATTATTATAAGTTTTATTATAGATTTTTTTCTATAAATTCATATTTATTATTATCATGAATATTTGGATATTCATATAAATCAGAGGGAATAACTTATTTAGGTCATGGTACATGTGAATCTTCTATTCCTATCCAACTCTGCTTATTATGAGGTACCTATTCAATTATTAGAGTAAATCTATAGTATCACCAACAACGTAATTTCTCTTTCAATATTTAAGAATGTATTGATTGCGGTTAGTATTTCTTTCTTCTTGATATTTACCAAATTTCTCTTGTGTTGAAATCTTCTTTTACAAAGGAGTGTTCAAATAAAATAGATTTGTCTAAAAGCCTACTAATCTTTGAAAAACTGAACAAAACAGAAGGCTAATCTGATTGAGTATTACAAGAGCATTGTAAACATGCCCCACTACAACACTAGAGACGCTGCTAAGCCTGCCTTCCGAATTCATCATATTGTGAAAAATGACAGATTGGAAAATTGAAGCAAGGGAATTAATTTATTGTGGATAAAGCTAGAAAACAGTTACAAACCAATGAACCAAATGCGAAGTTGTAACCAATTACTAACAATCATGGGTAAAGACCATGCATCTCTATCATATACACATAGTTTGAAGTTAGCGTAAGGAGCTGGATTGGATATTTTCGGACCAAAATATAATTTCTCTATACCACTAAGAAAAGCAATCGCTATTTTTAGGTAGAGTTACTATCAAGAATCATATGAGCTCTGGAGAGTTTGGATAGAAACATCTCTAGAAAGCACATTTACATTCTTTACGATATCCAAGCGTTTTTGAAGACCTAAGTCAATTCAACTTCAAGCTTAACCAGATCAGCTAAGAAATCTGAGGAAATCTTGCGTGATGTTTAGAAACAACAGAAATTGGTTGTCAGTCTTCTGACAGGTCACGTCAGAGAACGATAACTGCAGATTCCGTGATCAAGCCACAGCATCCTGCCCATTTAGGCTTAGGAACTTCAAAAGAATCGTGCTAACATCTTGGAAAACGGAGCATTTAATTTCCTTTGGGAAGAATCTACGTATTTTGGAATCAGAACAGTAAGATGCAGAATCTTGTATGAAATATCTTCTAGGTGCAGAGTAACCAAAAGCTGAAATGATTTATCAAATAATTCACAATCTTTGAGAAAAGCGAAAATACAATAAAACTATCATAATCACTCTTCTTGTTTATTATCTATCATATTAAATCCAGTTTTGTTCAATTGAGGCATTATTGAAATTTGAAACTTGAAGGAGGGAAAAGTAGACCTATTCAAAAAAATGAGGCTTAAACATCCTTGTTTTTTGTTTATCACTACTCAAAGTGCTATCTATGTCTATTCCAATTTCTTCTTGATTCAGTTTTGTTATTAGCAAATATCCATCCGTATTTCATCTTTCCGAGCCGACAAAGTTTTATTTCTTTTCATAAGGAGTCACATATATCGATTTTCTTATCCGTAATTCAACCTACATTCATTTTAGTACGTCCAGACAGCTTCCTTTCCTAGAATTTGTCTCTAGATAAAATATGTATGATTTTTCCATTAATCTTCAAATGAATAGATAGTTATGCTCATCTGATTTAATGGATATATTGTTCCGAAAATGCTACTTTTATATTCATATAAGTTAAATTGAAAAAAAAACGGAAAGACATTAAAATGTGATTACTTTTCTAGATTTTATTTTAATATATTTAATTTTAAATCGACTATAACAAACCACACTAGCCCACACAATTTCCTCACGCATCTTTTCTGTATAAACTTTGTGCACCCTAAAAATTCTTGCAGCTGTTATTTTTGTATCCTGAGCTTTCCCTATAATTATGTACAAAGGGTACGATTTCATTTAACATCAATTTCTGCAGGAAAACACTCAAAACTAAAGCGAAAAATCCATATTATTTGTTTTATATTTCATTATAGTTTATTTCATATCAGAATGAATAAGAACTAAAGCTAAAAGACATTTTTCAATTAACTTTAATAAATGTTCGAAGTAGACGATTTGCACTTCTACACACTTCCAGAGGATTTTTTTTTAACTTGGAAGAGTATTCCAAAATTCTTCCTTATAGCATCACAACGGAAGAATCGATAGAATAAACTTTCTGTGTTAGGCAGAATCTTGGAATGCTATTCCAAGTTCAATCTCCTGACCTTATTGTATTATTGTACTCATTACATAATAGTTATTTGTCGACCTCAATCGACTTATTAGCTACTTCTAAATTCATCTTTGCAACCTCTTATCAGCAAAACTTCAAGATAAGTATTGCTTCTAAGATTTATGTATTTCTTCTTCATTCGGTCCGTTTTTATATTAAACTATAATTACGACTATTTTTATGAAGATGAAATAGCAGAGACTAGCTAAAATATGAGCGAAAGATCTCTTCGTACGATCTAATTCGGTGAAATAGGAAAAATAGAGAAATATTAGAAGAAAAAAGGTAAATAGGAAAAAAATAAGTTAATGGAACTATCTATCGAGTTAAATTCTGCTACGTAGAGGACGAAACTGTATGCGCATTCTCTGGAAGTGTAAGAGACTACAGAATTCCAGAGCGTTACACCTAAGTACGTATAAAATAAAGGACGAAGATCTTTTGTAGCTAGAGCCATCCCACGTCATGAATTTTGGTGGTTTGAATAGATCCTTTGGGTCATAGACTTTGATTTCATGTTAATTTTAATTGAAAGGTACGTAGTGATCACATTGCCTTCTCCATTTTTTCTCTATTATAAGTACAAAACGATATCAACTGTCCTACTGCTCCATTCTTCGTGCACTATGACGAGTTCTAATGTTTTTCCAGCAATTTGTCTACTTATATTATGCACTATTTTTATTCTGTAGTAATTTTACAGTCTTGTCCCTGTTTTTCTTCCAACTACTCTTCGTTGCACGCTAATTGTAAATCAATGAATACTAAGAACAGTTCTTCCCCTTTTCTATCTTCTTTCAGTTTTTTGCAATAATATATGTAATTTCTTCTTTATGTTTCTAATTATTTTTTATGCTTCTAAATGTTCTTGATTTTAGGTATATTCTAATTTAAAATGTGTTTCTTCTATAATTTTTTGAAGATAGATGAAAATTTGACGTTTCGACTTCTTTTGGCCTTTATCAAAATTTGATATTGACACTGAAAAATTGAGTATTTATATTTATCAATAGAACAATAATTAATAATAGATTAATTATAGAAATTTCTTTTTTATAGGGATACAATTCAATCATCCTCTCATTTTTTGGTATCTTATATTGAAATGAAAATGAAAATTCTTATCACTCCAGATTGAGCTTCTAAATCTGGAAAGAGTACAGTACAAAATTTTGCATGGTACCTTTATAAACTAAGACCTTTCATGATTCATTTATGTATCCATTTTTTGTTGCGAAGAAGGTTTCCTCTTCTATCAAGCAATTTCCAATTCTTAATCTGATCATGATACTCATGAACCTGGTATTATTGAGTACTTGTTTGTTGCTAATGTATGAGTTTAATACATTTTGTTGATTGAAAAAAAATTTTGAAAGTTTTTCTTCACAAATAATTTCAAAGATATCGGTATATCAAACTAATTCCAATGTCAATTTTGTATTTTATGATAAAAACATCTTCATTACGACTACTACAAAAACTATGAAAATCCAGCTTTATGTATATGTATTAAACTACGAAATGCAGACTTTTAGAAAAATAGCTGAATGGGATAGGCCAACAACTAAAAACAAGATACACATGTAATGACGGAAATATTGTGCATGAATTTAGAAGAAAAAAAACATATTGCCAAAACGAGTGACCAACAGACTCGAGAAGTATAGATACCCCAGAAATGTTTTATAAAATACATTACATTGAAGAAAAACATACAATTATGGTTCATTTAACCTTTGAATGCCGATGGAGGGTCCTCGAAGGACCCCAGTACAATATTTTCCTTAATATATTCGAAACAAAATACAACTGGCAACTGCGCCTCTAGCTATGTGCTTAATATTACAAAATTAATCAATTGTTTTGTATGTTTTGAGCAGTTGTTGCAAGAGTGTCGCGATATTACGCAGTTAGAGGTAAGATGGGTCCCACTGAGAGCCCGGACCGGCATTAAGCGGTGCCAAAGTTGATACTAGAGCTAAGGTGTTTTTGCAGATCTGGGTTAGAATGGATCGTTTTCGAGAACACAACGCGAGCATAAGGAGGTATTTGAAAACCCGATTACAGATATTTCGTAATCAGAAATTTAATATGAATCGGATGAAGAATATGAGCACGACATCAATGAACTTGTTTCGGAAATATAACACAATACAGTAATAGAATGTGGAGAAGATTCAGATCAAGAATCCACACCTCAGGCTGTTATTCCCATACCTCACACCATCGTACCCACACCTAAAACCGTCGTTCCAAATTTGAAATTGTTCGTATATAGTTTAAAAACTGGTCTAATATAGCTCACTACCATTTGTCCGTACCAATCGTCAAAGAAGAAATATTGTAAGCGCTCGTCCAGATGTTACGAAATATAGTGTGGATGCGCTCTTAGATTTTTTCAATTTGTTTCTTACGACTAAAATAAAAGAGTTAATTATATTCACATCCACGGAGAAGCCCTTAGATATTACAATAACTGGAATGAAAAGAAATTCAAACAAACAAAAACAGTGGTTACCGGTCGAGAAAATCGAGCTAAATAGTTTTATAGACATTCTGATCAAATCTGGGGCACTGAGATGTATAAAGAAATCAACACAAAAAATGTGGCCCACGAACAGCTCCATACGTAGGTCGTTTCTTACAGCCACCATATCTAGAGATAGATTTGATCAAATAATTGGCTTCTAACGATATATTCGTTGACAAATGCAAGAAGTCTTTTCAACCATACGAAACCGTTACAATTAATGAGCACCTAGTTTGTTTTAGAGGTAATTGTCCCTATAGACAGTTCATAAAATCAAAACCGGGACGTTATCGCTTGAAAATTTGGGCAACCACAGACGTTTAAACATTGTATCTTTGTAATCTTCAAGTGTTCATCGTGTAGTTGTCTACTGGAAAAGCAGAAAGAAATCAAAGGTAACGTGTTGTATCAGATTTGGTTGAACAACAACACGGTAGCTGGCGCGGTTCAACAAAAGACAGTTTTTTTAAAAGCCTCATTTTTGCAAATTAATTCTTAAAGAAACAATTAACACTTTTGGGAAAACTAAGCCCGATACACCGCCGTAGTGTAACTTCCAGGCCTATAGGATCATCAATATTTGAGTTTACCTAAGAACTAACGATTGTTTCATACATTCTTAAAACAAAAAAAAATGGTTCACCAAATTTGTCCTGAAACTGAAAATAAGCCACAAATAATTTTATATTATAACAAAACCAAGGGCGCAATTGATAATGCTGAAAAACTGATGAGGGAATATTCATGTGCTAGAAAAACTGTTCATTGGTCAATTAGACTTTTCATGAACATGGTTGATGTTGGTGCTCTCAATCAATTGTGTTATAGAAATAAAAAATCCTGATTTTCAGAAGAAAAATAGTTCACGTCATCATTCAGTTCTTACCAAAAGCAGCATGGAACAACGGGGCAAATTCAAGTTTCATAAATTACACGTGACAAGAGTTTTACAAGATTTTTATTCGAGGCTCGAGAACAATAAGCAGATCTTCCTCAATATGCAGGTACGGCAGGTGCTAGAAAACGAGTAAGGTCTTACCAGGGTTCACGTAACTGTGACGAAAAGTCAATACTATATGTGGCATTTGCAACAAGTTTGTGAGTGCAATTCATCCAAATAAAGAGCAAACAATTTTATGCGGAAATGTAGTTTAGAATAGGCAATCATTTGTTAGACGTACGAATATTATGTTACTCACGTTTCATTTTTAAAGTAAGGTGTTTATATTTTATCTATTTAAAGTTTCTTGTTTTTCATGTTAGTGAGTTTTATAACTAAACCGACCTTTTATTTCATATCCTTCTATATATTTCTGCATTGGCATCTACTTTAATTTTATAAGCACCGGAATTAAAAGGTTTATTAAATACCATGCAACACTCACCAAATAGAAATAATTTATTCAAAAAATTAATTTATTCTATAAAAACGTTTGATTTGTCATATGAAGTTGAAGGAGCTTTAAAAAATATCATCATATTTGATGTCATATCTGAAGATTTTATCGTTATTTATCTAATGGAAAATGTCTTTTGGCTTAAGGTTATTTTTGTTTTATTTTTTAAGCAACGGGCTGGTAAGCTTCATGCTCACCCTTGAAACAGACATTCTAAATATTATACTACGGCTATAATAATTAATTTTTCCGATATATGAATTAATTAGTTTTGAGTTTATTCCTGCTCTTTATAAACCTCACTTTTAGCTACAGCTCTTATTTTCACATTCCCTATATCTTCCAGGTAATAGCCATCGTTTCCATCCTATTCATAGTACTATCAACAATAGCACTTACCCTCAACACAATCCCCAGTATGCAAGTTAACGATGAAAAAGGTAACTTCCAAGACAACCCTCAACTAGCGATGGTAGAAGCAGTATGCATAACGTGGTTTTCTTTAGAATACATATTAAGATTCAGTGCTTCGCCGAATAAATGGAAATTTTTTAAAGGCGGGCTAAACATAATCGACTTACTAGCCATCCTTCCTTATTTTGTTTCCCTTTTTCTATTAGAGACTAATAAAAACGCCACAGATCAGTTTCAAGATGTAAGGCGCGTAGTACAAGTATTTAGAATAATGCGTATCTTGCGTATATTAAAATTAGCTAGACATTCCACTGGGCTCCAATCCTTAGGCTTCACACTACGAAATTCTTATAAGGAGCTAGGCTTGCTCATGCTATTTTTAGCCATGGGAGTGTTGATTTTTTCTAGCCTTTGCTACTTCGCTGAGAAGGAAGAGCCCGGTACTAAATTCATAAGCATTCCAGAGACCTTCTGGTGGGCAGGAATTACCATGACCACGGTTAGTAGGGTTCAGAGTTATATAACGTGATATTTTATTGCTACAGGTTCTTTATTTACATTGAATTCCGAAAGAAAAAGAATTGATTCTTTTTGTTTGCTTTGGCAAAGCAATCTGTTATACTATAGCTAATAATTAGAATTACCGGGTGTCCCAATAAGAATGGTTCTCGGCCATATCTCGGGAACCGTTTATAGTACAGCTTCGGGAAAAAAATTTATAACATAAGTGACCTCGTGAAAAACCTGGAAATCATTTACACAGTTGTAATCCACCGCTAGAGGGCGTAATTAAATACCAAAAATTATAAAATGAATAATTAACAAATTTTGCCTAATTAAGATGCATTTGAACTATGATTATCTTATTCTTCAAGAAATTCAGCGTATATTTGATTTTACAAGTTTTAATCTATCTCTTCAAATAAGAGGTGGGGGGAAGCGGGAACTTTATTATGAAAAATCACCTGTAAGTCCAGTTCTACTTAACCCATCTATGCAAACTTAGTCTTTTTGAAGAGAGCTCCTTTCTACCAATGAAAGAGTTATAATTTCGAAACAACCTAATGAGTAATGTATACGCTAGAGGGCGCTATTTACTTATTTTTTTTTAAATCTAGCTATCCTTGAAAAATTTTGAATGGAAACATACAGTTTTAATTGAGGAATATAAAAGTAGACCAAATTAGCAATAAAATAGCGAAAACCGCATGTCGATATCTTTTTCGTATTACGAGATATCCTAAGAGATGTGTAAATTTTAAGCATTTTCATTTAAACATAAATTACTCCGGGTTGACTGAACGGATTTTAACATTTTTTGATTCCTCAAAATTGTCTTTCCTTGTTTTATTAATAATAGTTCCAATTATTATGTCAATATTACTTATGCTGTCACACTTATGCGTTATGAAAGTAAGTTAAAATGGAAATATATAAAAACAAGTAGTGGGCCATGAAAAAATCAAAACTTTCCCCCACCTTTTATTTGAAGAGATAGACTAAAACTTGTAAAATCAAATATACGCTCAATTTATTGAAGAATAAGATAATCATAGTTCAAATGCATCTTAATTAGGTAAAATTTGTTAATTATTCATTTTATAATTTTTGGTATTTAGTTACGACCTCTGCAAATAAATCCCAGGTTTTTCTCTTTTGTTATAATGTTTTTCCCGAAGCTGTACTTTAAAGGCTTCCCGAGATATGGCCGAGAGCCATTCTTATTGGGACACCCGGTACTTACTCTTACTTCCCCATTTTCTATTGACTCGCGAAAACTAGTCCTATAATATGATTATTATAACTTCCATGGAATCGAAAGATTATCACCAAAAAATCGATTATCTTGTTCAAAAGAACCAATGAGATCATATAATACATTGTGATTTTGAGAAACTCTTCTTGACTTACGAGTATTTCATCAATTATATATTTCCCGTATGAAATTTTACTACAATTTGAAAATTAGAAAGGTGATTGTAATGATATATCGGAGATAAATTATATACAATGTTGTCCATGTACGGAAAAATATCATGTACTCTAAGAAAAAAACCATAGATGGGTCAATTTTTATTTTTGAATTGACAAATTTTTAATAATAAATACCCTGGTCAACATGTTCGCAGTCTACATTTAAAGTGAAAAAAAGTTTCATTAAACTGGACATGTGAAAAATATTTAAAAGATAAATACGTTACTGATGAAAAAAAGTTAGAGGTACTTGTAGAGATTGAGGAAAAGCCGCATAAGACAACTCAAGAACTTGCCGTATAATGATGTAAGGAAATCAGCAAATTTTGAGAGTTTTGCATAAAGGATACAAAGATCAGTTGGTTCAGGAGTTAAATGAAGATGGTCCTGATAGAAGGCCAGAATTCTGTAAATTGATGATTGACAGAATGAACGCAGATTTGAAGTTGAGTGGAAATCAAAGGAGAAACGAAGTTGGATGTACCGAATAAATGGAGAAATCAAGAGAAGGTACAAACTAGAATTATAGAGAGAGCTGGAAACCAGGAATCAAGCGTTATACTAAATTCTTATCTTAATCGTTATAATAATTCACACGTTCCTGGTTTATAGAGAGATAAGTGTTAATTTGCTAAACTTTCGCTGACAGTTCGCAGTAGCAACTGGTATCCTGCAAATCATGCATATTTTTGAGTTAGATCTACGTCATATTTTTGTGGCTCTGTTGACTTACTCAAGATTCGATTGAGGAATACAAAACTACTATTTACTTTTTACCTTCATAATGATGAAGTTTTCATGATTCGTCATCACTCAACTTATTTTACCAGCAACTTGTATTGCCTCTTCTATCCAGAATCTATCTATTACTTTTGACTGTTTCTTTTTAAATTTATACCAACGGTATTTTTTCTTCATATTGCACCTTGTAGCCGAACCATCAAAGAACCTGATAATCGACGTCATACGAGTGCAAAAAGTGTTTGTTAGTTGTAACATTCACACACTAATAATTCAACAAACAAATAAATTTGAGAAGAATTATGTTAAATCCTACAAAGGGCAGACAAAATCAAATCTTGTTATTTTGGAATTCAAAACTATTGAAAATATTAGATAGAAATTCATTCACTAGAGAATCTGTAGTAAAACAAATATTACGGATTTTAAACTAATAATTCTATAATCTACCTCAAAAATTAGGTTGGTTACGGTGACATATACCCTACGACACCACTTGGGAAAGTTATAGGAAGCGTATGTTGTATTTGCGGGGTATTGGTAATTGCGTTGCCCATTCCTATCATTGTTAATAATTTTGCCGAGTTTTATAAGAATCAAATGAGAAGAGAGAAGGCTCTGAAGAGGAGAGAAGCGTTAGAACGAGCCAAAAGAGAAGGTAGCATAGTTTCGTTTCATCATATCAACCTCCGAGACGCGTTCGCCAAAAGTATGGATCTCATCGATGTAATTGTAGATACAGGTGAGAATATTTCGCACGATATATATGTATATATAAACCATCTCAATTATCACATAAGATGCTTTTACAAGAAAAATGTTTTGATGAAAGATGCATATTCTTATTTGTATCAAAGAACAATCATTCGACAAATTTAAAACGAACTAATATCAAAGATAGATATTGTGGACGCATCTTATACAGTAAATGTCACTTTTATTTTCTTATTCATTGCAGATTCACTTATCTTTATCTTTCCTCTTAAGTTTACTCAATTTTTTTTATACTTATTGCAATGGGTATGTGGCTATGGTAGATCTTGCTATTTATATAAATCAAATTTAAACTACACATACTGATTTACGATATCTCAAATTATATATAATGGGGTAAAGAAACGCAAAGAGGCGATCGCTTTCAAGTTATATATATACGAGGTGTGGTCAAATAAATAGAATAATACGGAATGCTATTAGGCTGTATCTGCATTTCAACTGGTATATTTCATTACTTTGAGTGTTAAGGCGAGCAGTTTCATGTTTGAATAAGAAAAATTTGGTAATAATGTAGTAACTTTGAAGAGTGGTTAAAAGAGTAGCAAAAGCAATTTAATATTGAAAAAGAGATTAGAAAAAAAGAGATTAAAACTGATGTGCAAAAAGTAGACTTTCTCGGTCAAAATGGTAATGGATTGTTACAGTGTGTTCACATCCACTTTACTTACCAGATTGATTACCACGAGACTTTTTTGACTTCCTGAAAATAAAAAATCATATTGAAAAAGAAACTGTTTGTATTGATATTGAGAAGATCAGAAATAAGCTTTCTACTTTTTTACTTTTACTTTAGTTTTCGATCACACCTCGTAATATCAAGTCTTTGTTAATTCTCGGTTCTATTATTGTAGATAGATTATTGTGAATGGAATAATAATAGAAAAAATAACATTAGATCCAAGATCAATCATAGTTTAAGCTTTCAATGTGCACGTCTTTGTTTTACACCTGTGCTAAGACTGTGCTGTCTTCTTAACAGGTGAAAAGTGCGCCCTTATTGGTGAAAACGAAGACAATCGCAGGCATTCTTAAAAACAAAAACACGTACACGTAAAGTTCTTAAACTCCAAAAAGAAGCATGTCAATCGCTTGTGTTCGAACTTGTATAAATCGCATATTTACGTTGAAAATAGAGCACTCTTGTCAAAACACATTTTTTCTTCAATTATTGTTTTGAATTTTCTTTCCGAAAAAGCTTTAAGTCTTTTATTAATGTTCCGTTTCTTTTTTTTTGCTCTACACCCGAGGTTTAACAAAGCATACTGGCAGAAAGAAAAAAAGTGTGGCAATGACGTATCGATTAGAATCCAAAATTTCGTTTATTTGAAAATATGTAGACTCTATAATACTTCATACATATTTTTTTTATATCCTTACAGTTTATTTTTAGTACATTGAATACTTAGCTAAATTTGTATGACAATCGCTCAATTATACTGAATATAAACTAACGATTTATTAACAATGCAAACACTTAAGTTTATTTCACTTTCCATAAAAAAAGAAATAAATCGCAAATATTTATGTTGCCGTTAAAGTATGAAATTCCTCATTTCATATTATAAATACGTATTTCATATGCTAAGCACAGAAGTCAATTAAAGTCTATAATAAACTAAAATTTTATACTTTACCTAAATAATGTATAGAATAATGTTTACTGCTCGTTAAAGTATGAAATACAACACTGGAAATGAAGGCATTGTCTAAAATATGCACTAATATACTCTTATGGTTTTATTTGAAAGCTTTGACGCTTCTATTTATAAAACGCAACTAATAGTTTAGTATATTATGGTAGAGTAGTGTAATATAGACAAGTATGTCTTCTATCCACATGAGTCAAGTAAATTGTAAAACTCTATTTAATCGAATGAAGTGAAAACTCATGGATGATTATTTTTTATTTATTATTAATAATGCTATTAATCGTAAAGCCTAAATGGCAAAAAGCCCTTCTCCGTTCAATTTTAAAACTTACTTATACGAGTGTGGGTAGGAAGTTGGAGGAAATGACTTTGGATCAACTGACAGTGTTTTAGAAGAACTAATGCTTAGTCGAGAAAATAATTAGACAGAATATTCAATATAAATATCAATGTGTGTTTCATCCCATTAACCGAATTGGATGCGCATACGACGGTCGGGCAAAAGCTGAATATTGAAAGCTTTTAAGCCAAGATTTTTTTGTAAAATTTTCCATAAAAGAAGGACATACCTCTAGTTGCTAAGAATAGCAATGAATTGATTAATTTGGTTTTTCATCAGTTCTTACCTGTACAGTGATTACAAATTATCACTACACATTATCAATAAAAGTAAACGAGGTGCAAAAACAGTCTATTATTATCGAATTAGCGATTCTGAAGGATGTCATAACATGAACAAAATGCACTATACATTTGACGAACAGAACCATGATTTTTAGTAAAAATTCTAGCAATTTGGAAGCATTGCTTCATCATCAACTGTTCAATAGGTTGTCAAATAAAGCAATGTTGGCAACTTACTGTTGTAAACGTCTATGAAGCACATTTCAGTTGTCAAATAAACAGATAAGAGAAATATTGAGGCAGTAGCGTTTGGATGCCACTTTCTTTGAGACAACCGAACAAAATTTTGATTTAGTTTCATTAGCTTATTGCCTCGTAATGTATACCTGATCTATATCATTGACACATTAATTGCAATTAAGTCTTAGCGAGCCACTAAGGTATGTAATTCACGCTTAATAAGAATCGAAGTGAGACACAATGAATTCCTCTTAAGATTGCTCGAGTATGTGGACAGGCACTTCGAACTTCAGTTAACTTCGTCGACGACTTCGTATCGAACCAAGTAGTGTAGTGGAGCCCTAAGAGAGTTTTGCACCCTCGCAAAAGGCTGATTACGGTATGTTGAGATGTTTGAATTTATTTTCTCCATCTCGGTTATACGTACTGAACTGAACCAACTTAACATGGACATGTAACTCATTAAAATGAACAAATCATATCAAAATAAGTATTAATATTTCAAACACATGGGAAATATTTTCTTAAACTTTCTATTTTTTTTTTAAAAAGCTATAGATTATCATTTAAACAAATTCTCATTACTTGTATGTTTCTACAAAGAAGAAGCATTGAAAAATAAATGTGGATAATAAATTATCTCTGGTATCTTTTTTGAGGCAAGCCAATTAATATTTTAATAGAAATAATACGTCGCTATAAAGTATCTTTCGCTCCGTTCATTTACCACTTTTCTTTCTCGAGTTTTTACTACCGCTCTGTTTTCCGATTTACTAGAAAAGATATATGAAGGCTTTCCAAGATCTGTAATAAATGTTTTGTCAAAAACGAGAGAGTACAAATCTTCAGTACGAAACATTAAGAAAAAGTAATAGTTTTGGTTTGATAACATACTCAGAAACGTATCTGTCCTGAAATGGAGAAAGTCTTTCTTAACATAACACTAGATTAAGTTAATAATGAATGCTTTTAATGTAATAAGTCCTATATATAAGTCTAAATTGAGCTCTATAAACACTTCTCAGATGTAAAAAACGTTAAAATGTTCTTTAAACTAAAACGGACCCCATCAATTTGAAAGAAAGATATGACACACTGAATTAGCTTCATAATTCTCAAGTAAAGATTTATCACAGAACTCTTATGATAAAAAATATAGTTGTGAGGAATGATTATATGTGGAAGGATCGGAATGATAAATATTTGGATAAAAGCATACGCTGATGTTCTGTAAAAACTATTTCACAGTATATGTTATTAAATTGTTTTCAAATGAACACCTGAGAATGAACTGTCAAAAACACATCTATTTCAAACGCGTCCCTCAAAGAACGATGCGTTCCGGAAAGAGCTTCGTACCACTCCCCATCTTATTCAATAGAACCGTCTTTTTGCACTCGTTCCCCATAATGCTTGCAAGGGTTTAATGGAAATGGTTTCCTCAATTCTTCAGTGTAGTGCCATACATTTCACTCTTTTTTTTCTGTTTTGACGGTTTATTTGGATGTTCGCAGCCTCTAGAAGTAGCTGTGAATAGTATATCCACTTACTAAAGCTTATTCGAGATCCTATTGATCTTCGGATTGACAGACCTTCTGATAGTTATCCCTTCTCTTTCTTTGTCCTTTCCTTTTTTTGTCTTCGCTACTGCCAGTGGTTCAGTTGTTTTGTAATCTACCTGGTGTAGCCTTCTCTTCTCTAATCTGTCAGCTCCCTATTGGGGTGGATGTTGAAATATTGTTTAGGCAATTTCCTTTATTATCCATTCAGTGATTCTTTGTTCAGCTCAGGATTAATCTGTCTGCCATTAGGTTCTCAATTATTCATATAAACCTTACCACCAATAATTAAATATTCTTATTTATTTATATAAATTTTTACGTTAATATTATTTATAATATTTGATGCTTCAGCATAAAAAATGAGACTCTTGAATACTAGAAATCTCGATGTTTTAGAAAAGTCGCAGATATGAATCAGTTAATCGATGCTCATCTTAATATTCCGAAAGAGTCAACGTTTTGTTTGAATATCAAATCCATAATTATGCAAACTTAATACTACAACTATCAACCTCACAGCTATAGTTCAAAGGTCAGCTTCCGATGCTTTGAAAAAAATGGAGTTCCCATTTTGAAATAAACTGACTTAATTTTCGTACAAATAATTGTTTTGTGTTTATAGAAAGGTATGCAATTCCTTTGAGGAGTAGGTTTTCTGGAAGAAAGTTTGTAACAGAAAATGTTTTGTGGCTTTTCTTTTGAGGTTAATGAAGTGGATGAAGCTTATGCTTTATTTTGTATATTACATTATACAATAATCAGTTTTGAGCAGTTGATAGACTGAATTCACTTTATTAGTGTTAATAGATACAAAATATCACAATTTTTTGCTGTGAAATTTGTTCTGCTGATGCTACTATTTATATTTTTGGTATTGGCACTGTTTTTTACTATTACTAATATAGGTATAAGCTGTGCATTATTGAACATAACCTTAACCACGAAATATTATGATTTGAGCGTGATTAGCATTATTTGCAATCTAAAAATGCATTCACTATTACAAAATTCAATTGGCTATTGAATACTTTCGTAGAATTTCATAATTTTCGACGTATAACAAGAATAAGTCAATGAATAGCGAATTATACTTTATGGCGACAATGCAACTGGACTCTCACGCTGCTATTCAATTCAATATTTAACCAGATCCATAATAAAGCCCTGATTTAGCACACAATCACTTATTTATATTCTCGTACATCAAATACAAACTGCATGTTCAACATCTATTTTAGAGCCACCTCTGGTTAGGTGGAGAAAGTTGAAAGGATTGAAATCGTATATGACCTTTTAAGTTCAGATCAATTATAATTATTATTGACTAACAATTATAATTGATATTCAATTGTTGAGTTAAAACTATAAATAGAAAAAGGTGTTATGAGAAAAATGTCGGATTTTCAGTATATTGAACTGTTAATTATAAACATAACTACAAATTTCGAATTGATAATTAATTCAGTGAACAACGGTATCACCTCAGAATTCCATCAAGACGCATGGATTCACATGAAATTTTGGTAATAAGTTCTATTACCCTTCACAACAAAATCTATCGTATGCTAATATGTGCAAATTATTGTGAGGGGTGAAAACTGCCCCTTATTATCAATATTTAATAAATTAGGCATTTAGAAAGCTGAAAAACAATAAATTAAAGATCGCATGATAGGATACTATTTATTTTTTCAGTTTTTCAATTCTTAATCAATGTATTTTAACGCATATTATATCCATGTATATGAAGGTGTCCTTTCACCAAAGTAGATGTTGCCCATGACATAGCGGCTTTTTCACAATGTGAATACACAAACACACACACAAACTTATCCTTATCTAACCTATAAAAATTCAATGTCATTCAAAATCAAACCAATCAAAAATTAATAAAAATTCTTGTAGTAACCAGAATAAATATTTCAATTGATCAATATTTCTATCAAAGCTAATTTGAATATTGAATTTTGAATTCCATGAGTTTAAAAAAACCTTTTAAAGGTTCTATCTCGTTTAATTCTGAGGTTAAGAAACAAATAAGTAGAATTATGCTTTGTCCATTGTAACCATAATTTATTTCACAATCAACCTCTCTAAATAATTCAAGCTTCTTATTCTTATTATTTGTATTCAATTGAAGTGATTTGCAAATTTATGACATTTTATTTCAATCAGGGTGACAATAACAAGACAAGAAATGAAGATTTTTTCCATGAAATACAGGGATTCTAACTTATTCTCGTCATAACTACCTTAATTCACGTTTTACAAAATCTCATTTGGATGGTTTCATAAATTTCTTCAAAAAATATTCAATACTTTTTTTTGACCGCTCTCCACTTATTCAATTTTCAATTTTTCAAAATATTCTAAATAAGTTCCACCTTAAATAAATCATAATTTGATTTGTATTAGGTCTATGACTAAAAAAAAACATCCTGTTCATTTTTTTTAAAGTAAGTTTAATTCAACCTTCTCACAGTTTTTTTGATAAAATCTAGTATTTGGGTTAGTTGTGAAAAATCGATATTATATAAGCGGTTTCTTTGGGAACGTGGCAAGGAAACACCAAAGTGGACTAACTTTATTATATTATCCAAGTATTCGAAGAATTATGTATTACTTATTTTGTACTAAAAATTCAGAATTTCAATTAAGTCAAAAAGTATTGATTTTTCGAAAAAACTCCCTAAAATAATTTGTGCTGAGAATGTTTCTTTCTATCGATTACGGTAACTTTCAACAAAAAAATTACCACCCCCTAGCTGAGGTGGTATTCACCCACAGAGTAAAAGCACACATTGACATAGGGTAGACTCTGGTTTTTAAGTTACTCACTATTTATTGTTAAAATTTCAAGTAAATCGATACGTCTTGATGGAATCTGAGGTAAAAATCGTTGTTCACTGAACTAAATATGATATCATCGAAATTGGACTAAAAAATGACAAAATCAGAAAAATGATGAAATTACTATAAGCCTGCTCATATGCCTATGAATTTAAATGAACCTTCTTCGCTTTCCCCTCTCAGGAACCCGTTAATAAATACGAAACATTAATTTTATCAATACTTAGTGCTAGAAGAATTTATAAAAAAGTTGAAATATCTAATTTAATCTCAGTGTAACATTTTTCGTCTTATCTTAGTTTGTATTCAGTTCAATGCGCGATTTCCCTTCAAGGGAGAGTTTTTTCCGGTGACATATTCATTATTTCTGCCAGTAAGCAAACACCAAACCTCCGTTATGATAGTTGCTGAGTGCACGCATGGCCCAGTATCACAATGAGAAATCCAAATAAAAAAGATACAAAAAAAAACAAAAGACCTGACAGATATCTCGTTAGGCCACAATATGTCTCATGCCGACGGCAACAGCACCGAGGGAGAATCGTTGGCGGGTAGCAGAAATCAGAGTCAAACTGGTACTGGATGCTATAGAAATTTCGAGCACTTTCCAAATCGTCATCGGCGCAGCAATTCTTCCACTATGCCTTGTCTTCCAACCAATGAAGGTCCCCCGGTACCTGCTTCGCCATCTTCTCAGAGGAAGATCGGCATAGAGACAGATGAAATGTATCAACAAACTCCCAACATAGCTCCGTTAGCACAAGATGAAACACAACTGATTCCCAGTACTCCCAAGGAATGTGTATCACCATCGGTAAGTTTCCTTCACCATCATCATAAATTTCAATTGTTATAAAGCTTTTTCTTTGATAAAATGCTCCCACATAAAGGTAGGTTGTAGAGCAGCAAATTTACTTACAGGTAGCTTAGTTTGAGGTGAAATGACATATTACTTGGAATAAGGTAGGGAGAAAGCAAAAGAAATATTATGTTGTTAACTTTATATTCGCTATTTTGCTTACAATAATGCTTTTTAGTGGCACGAGGTTACTCTTTATACAGGCGGTGCTATAATATTCTTCTATATAATATATTCTGAGTCTTTTATACATTTTTATATAGTCTGATGTTTTTAGGAACACCACTGTTTTTTATATTATCTCTTCTAGAGTTATTAGATTTTCTGTTCACGTCAATAGATTTTTCCTCTAATCTTTCGTCTTCTTATTCTAGAAAGTTTACGAGAATATGTCTGACGGTCGGGCTAACATTTCAGAGGATCTTCTTCGGATATTCTATAACCATGTGTAATTCGAGTATGACCGACAGGACTCTTTTTACTTGGCTGGATATTGATGTCTATTCGTAAATTGCAGCATATTGTTTTTAAAACTATATTGATCTTTTCCTTGATTAAAATCTATATTGTCGTTGATATAATTGAATAAATATTTGAAATCATTCAGTATCTATTTGATTTTATTTATAAACAATTTGTTGAGCTCGTTTTCGAAACAACCACTCATGTCGATGACTATTGTTGAACAAATAAGTTTTGTTTCCTAAATGGTACTTAATATAACTGGAAAATGGAAATATATTTTCTCATTTCAACAATTGAAAACTGGAAACAGAAGTATAGTTATTTCTAGAGTTGTTAGTTACAAGAGATATACTAGTAGTACCATATTTGTAGATGTGAGCTACGGTGAAATATTTCATTAAAAACAAAGTTATACTTTATAGTCCATGAGCTACCTACAAAAAATGCATATTATAAAGTACATGAAAGGTTGGTGCATAACTTGGCGGACTGAAGGTGACATATTATGGAACTTTCATCTACCGGACCAGATCGAAAACGTTTGAAAATGCGAACTGCATGAACTTCGTGGAAATTCAAGAAAACAAAAAAACTAGGTACAAGATTCTTTTCGTTATTTTAGTCGTAAGTATCAGCGGAAAAACATTGGCAGATGTTTTTTCTGTCCTCAAGTCTCCGGCAGACGTGAAAAAAGTTGATCGGAAAACTCACCTGAAAAATTACATAAGGTACAGACGAGATTCTTTTTTCTATTTCTTTCTTAGGTCATCAACGGCAGCGGGAAAGCTATGGCAGACGTTTTCTCTGTAGCCGAGTTCTCGGCAGACATGAAAATAGGACGTCGGAAAACTCACCTCACAAATGTCATGAATTACACGCGTGATTTTATTTGCATCTCATCTGTAGGTAATAACTAGCAGGTAAACAACAGTGACAGACGTTTTTTCCCAAAGTCCCTGATTTTCGAAAAAGAAAATTGCTTTTATCCCCCAGTTAGTATATTTGGTTAGTTCTTATAGTTTGATATTTACAGTGATATGCTTATTATGTGCATTTTGGCAAGCTATCCCAAATTAAAAAAAATTATCGCAATACGATGAATAGACAAGTAGAGAATGCTTATTTTACCGACGTCCGACATTTGGAGCACCTTGGCACACCTATCTCAGCGGCTGCACGCTTACACGTTTGCGCGCTATTCGTTTGTAATTGGCCACAAGCATTTGTTTACCATAGTTGGGACATATTTTATCAGTACTGGTACTTTTTGAAGAACTGCTGCGAAAACTCGAAGGAGACGTTGATTGAGATCCACTACGCTTTCGATACGATTTCACAACTTCACTTTTTTCATAGTTGTTGCTTTCGATAGCAGAGGAAAGTTTATAGCAGTGATGATGATATCCTACAGATGATATTGTCTCTGGTAAAATTATATCACAATACTGTTTTTCTTTTGTGCAGGTCTCTATGACATCTTTCAAACATTTTTGATTCGTTTCATTAAACGGTGGCAGTTTGCCTATATTACTACAATAATGGCCTAGAAAACACTTTGTCTCTGGTTCCGATGCTTCGGAATATGTCACGATAAAAATCTACGTCGATACTTCAATTAATTAAAACCGTACGAATCTTCATATCCGGACTGATTTTTTGTGTGTGCTTCCCAAGCAGCTATGGCAATGACTGACTCAATCACGTCAACTCGAGCTTCAATTCGCTCAACCCTTGGCGACGTTGGTCTTATCACCAACGGATGTTTTGACTGCCCAGCCTCCGGGTACTTGACTTGGAGATGTCAGCTCATAGTATCGATAATTCACATACCTACGCATTCACCGCATCGCTTGTCCAGTCCAAGACTGGTCTAACTCAAAATAAAGCGATTTTCAGTTTTTTGCATGAATTATCTTCAAATTGCCTCTACTAACTCTGTGCAAGACCGTTTCTTAAAAAACTTAGTGGATCACCCCTAGATGGAGTGCATGTGAGTGGGCCATCTTTGATTTGTGGAGGGGGGGCTGTGCAAGAGTGAATAATTTCAGTTTTGATCCTTGCCACTCATAGAGAGAGTGGAGTTCTATTGTGCAATAGTGGGTTATTATGTGATAAACCGACAGTAAGTAACTTTTTCATATCAATCTTTAGTACAAAACTGAACTATTATGATAATAGCTCTATTTTGAATGGTAAATTAGCTTATTTCCTTCTAGATTATTCTCTTCAAGAAAGAGCCAACTTGAGATAGCCCTCTTTAGCTCTTAAATTTCCAGTAATTATTGGAGACAACCTGAGATAGCCCTCTTTAACCCTGAAATTTTTAGTAATATTGTTCTTGGTAAGTGATCTATTATGGAGATATCTTTCCTGCTTGAAAGAGGACTGTGACGATTCTTTAAGGGATCCTGATTATGAAGCATCTTTATCTGATTATTCTGAAGAGCTTGACATACAACTGCCTTTATCAAAAGTACGAACAACCATTCCTGCCTCTTCTGAAGAAACTGCGGAGAAACCTGTACGTAAAAGGAAAAGGAACACTTCAGAATGGCAGAGAAACATTGCAAAAACTATGAGGAACGCTGGAAGAAGTTACGAATCATTGGGAGTGCGGAAAAATCCTGATGGCTCCGAAGAAAAATTCGTCAAGTTGAGGGAAGCCAGGAAGGTACAGCCACCGTGCAATGAAACTAAATGTCGCTTTCATTGTGCAGCCAACATAAGCGAGGAAACGCGCATAGAAATTTTTACTAAATACTGGAACCTCTCGAATATCCATTTGCAAAGAGCGTTCTTAAACAGTTATCTTTCTGAAGTCAACCCCCGATACCGTTATGGCCGATTAGATAAAACACCAAGAGCCCTTAACAAAGTATTTTATTTTACTATTGATAAGAAAAAAATACGTGTATGCAAGATCTTCTTCTTGGCCACTCTCAATATCAGTGCTCGAGCTCTCAACACTGCGATAAGAAAAGAAAAATCCAACATTGGTGGTATTTTTGAATCAGACCAAAGAGGAAAACACCATAAGCAACCCACTCTTCCACCTGAGATGAAGGAAGGTGTACGAAATCACATCAACTCCATACCTCGGCTCGAAAGCCACTACTGCCGATCGAATAGTAAAAATGAGTACATTGAAGGAGGAAAGTCTATTGCAGATCTGCATCGTGATTATGTCGAGGTCCAGAAAGAGGCAAGCCAGCCATTCGTTAAGTATTCAATGTACGCCTTCATATTCAACACCGAGTTCAACATTGCTTTCCACCGCCCTAAAAAAGATCAGTGTAATTTTTGTTTGAGCTACCTGAACGCCTCTGAATCTGAGAAAGCACAGCTCGAAGATAATTACCAAGAGCATTTAAGAGAAAAGGAGATGGCTCGATTAGAAAAAGATACAGATAAAGGATTAGATAAAATTGTGACCGTTTTTGATCTACAAGCTTCCCTGCCTTGCCCTCAAGGAGAATCAACAGCCTTTTATTACGTGTCCAAATTAAACGTGTATAACTTCACTATGTATGAGCTAAAGTCCAAGAAGACATATTGTTACATGTGGCATGAAGGCCAAGCAAAACGGGGTGCCAACGAAATTGGCAGTTGCATCTGGTTATACCTCGAAAACCTAAACAGAACTGTCAATACTCCAGTTGATGTCATTTTTTACAGTGATAACTGCGGAGGTCAGCAAAAAAACCGGTTTATTTTTACCCTGTTCATGTTTGCCACTTGGGAGCTTAAAAATATCAGATCTATAGCGCACAAATTCCTAGTAACTGGACACACTCAAAACGAGGGCGACAACGTTCACCCTGTTATAGAACGGGCTATAAAGAAATATAGAAAAGCCTCAACTCCCAGAAAATTATATTTCTATCATCTCACAAGCAAAGAAGACACCTCCAGCATACGCTGTCAAGCAAATAGATTTCTCCGAAATCATCGATTTGAAAAAGCTGACAGCTGACTTGACAATAAAGGACGCTTTGTTCAATGAAGACGGTGTTAAGGTACCAATCGCTGATATCGTGGGATTGAGACCCACAAAGATGAGCCTGGATTTTTTCGATATAAAACATCATTCTCTCAGCAAGATTTCAAATCTATCAACATAGCAAACCAGAACAAGAAACGTCGAAGCAGTTCATCTGCTTCTTGCAGTTTCAGTTTCACTCCAACTGTAACACTCTCCAAGGCCTATACAAGAAAGTCGAGCATCACTAATAAAAAAAAAAGAAGCATTACTTTCTCTTTTCCAGAAAAAAACCAATGGTGTAGCTGTCATGCCTCTGTGTTACAAAGAGTTTTACAAAAATTTATAAAAGGTGCAAACTAATCGCTTCCTTGGTTTTCTTACAATTTTTGTTATTTTATACTGTTATTATTATTTTCATTTTATTCCAAAGCAATTGTATTGTTGAGTTCCTTCAGTAGGAAACGAATTAGCCCAGTATTTTTTTTTCTCTTTTTGTAGTATCTAGATATAAAGTTTTACATGCATTTATTGTACAAAGTCATATTTTGTAATAAGCTGTGATTATCTTAAAATAATGAAAATGTTTTTTTTGTCTACAATTTGTGATAAGAGTGCCTACCTAGTCTGAAGAAAGACGTAGTTACCACTGAGAATAAAGACTCATGACTTTTTTTCACTAAAAATGTCTCACTAGTCTCAAGGATTTTTGAATTCATGAAGATATTTATTATGATTTACACTTTTGTTCTTATTTTTGTACTTGTTTCATAAAAAATAAACAGCTTTTGAATGATTAATAACTGGAGTTATCTATAAAAACCTGAAATATTTCGGTGCAACTTGAACTGGACAAGCGAATTATTCGTATTTACGTAAAGGAA
Source organism: Diorhabda carinulata (assembly GCF_026250575.1). Lineage (NCBI taxonomy): Eukaryota > Metazoa > Arthropoda > Insecta > Coleoptera > Chrysomelidae > Diorhabda > Diorhabda carinulata. The sequence goes on along the minus strand of NC_079462.1, from coordinate 21,957,636 downwards.
ACTGTTTATTATCTTACTCATAAACTGAAAAAAATTGTGACAAAATATCTCATCTTATTTATATTACACTTTTTTCATAAGCTTGTGAATTAGAAATAATTCGCATGCGATAATTTTTTTAATTTAGGGTAGCTTGCAAAAATGCGCATAATGAGCATATTTATGTGAACTGTAAGAATTAACCAAGTATACTAACTGGGCGAGGAAAGCAATTTTCTTTTTCGACAACCAGGGACTTTGGGACCGCGAAAACGTCTGTCATTGCTTATATAATTTTTCAGGTGATTTTTCCAATCACCTTTTTTCACGTCTGCCGCAGACTTGAGGATAGAAAAAACGTCTGCCAATGGTTTTCCGCTGATACTCACGACTGAAATAACATTAAGAGAAAAGAATCTTGTGTACCTATTTTTTTTATTTTCTTGAATTTTCACAAAGTTCACGCGGCTCGCATTTTCAAACAGGACCGATTTGGTCCGGCAGACGAAAGTTACATATTGTGTCACCTTTATGACAGTTATGCGTCTATGCGAGTTATGCATTAACCTTTCATGTACTTTATAACATGCATTTTTTGTCCGTTGCTCTTGGACTATTACTGCCTTCGGCCAGAAATATATTGGTCACAACGTTGAATTTATTTCTGGAAGGACATTTTCCTTTGAACAAATTTTCTATTTTTCAATCAGAGGTCGTAGGGTATTGTATCTGGTTAGAAAGGTTAGAAAGGATGTGAAAAGATAGGAATAGTTTTAGCAGCTAAGAACTCGTTTGGAAGTAATTTTATTTACAATACTATGAATGTACAGGACTTTAGCATCTTAGAAAAAGTTAAAAGTGAAGCATCTATAAGTACTTCTTATTTTACCTCCTATAATGGAAGAAAAAAATCAAATACATTAAAAATTTCATAACAGAATGTCTTGAATCTTGAGTCTTGAATTTCTCATCTCATCACAAATTGTGGTGTTAATGAATATAGATAATTAGTTAAAAACTTTGGCATTTCGATTATTGTTAAGCGATTTAAAACATTGATGTAGACTAAAAATTCAGAAAATTTGAATAATGCCTCAAATGTTCTAAAAAATGTTTTCCAAGATTATGTGAGTCACAATAATATTTCAAAAACTACTTTTTCACTTATGAATCATACATCAATTTCTCATAAACCATCTAATAGAAATAATACAAATTTTTCTAATATTATGCAAAACATTCATGACACGGCACGTTATCATAAAGAAAAAGAAAGCCTTTGGCTCAGTTTCACGTCTTTTTGTCGCAAACCACCTAGTACCCGTTAATTTTCGGAGCTTGCCGTAGAACATACTATATTTCACAAGAAAACAATAACCATGACTTCAATTTGAGACTTCGATTGTTGAGCCTTTCTAGAGTAGAGTGCCACTGGTTTTCGATTAAAAACTAAATGTTTTATCATATGGTTATAGGAAGACAATCTTTCAATTCCATGCAAACTGAAATTGATTCTCCTTGCAATCGTTTCATTTGTTTCATTGAAGGACCTTCCGTTCATTTCTCGTCCTCGACTGATTTATTTACAATTTCATATCGCTCATACCACTTGTGAAGAGTCTTCAATACTATGACCATGGGCAGATTTTATGTCAATTTTATCAACTTAATACATTGTTCAATATCCTTGTTTCATCACACTCCATCTACAGCAAAGTAGCTATAGTAGCAGATTAATAAGCTGATTGTTTCAGCACACATTAGATGATATGTGACTAACTGTTGCTATAACAATTTATTCCCCGTTTCTTTGATCAAACCTCATAAATGTCCGTCTCTAGTAAGCGAAATGTATTACTAATAATTTCATAATAAGCTAAGAAAACCTCTCGAACAGAAACCCAAATTTGTCTTCTAAAAGGAATCAAAACTTTAAAATGATGACAATTGCTTGAGATTAAAATGAGAGAATAATTATTTGAAACTCGGTCTGCAGCTAATAGCTACAGAGCTTGATTTAAGATTATACTACCTCAACCATCTCTAGAAACGATAAAACTGTTTTCAAAATCCAATTTTCCAATTGTCAACTGTTTGCGGCTACATTCATTTAAATATTACTGGGTTAACTACTTGCGATAACTTGTTTTATCGTGATTCCGTCACCTCATAAAATATCCCTAATGTTTGCATATTCCTCTTGACTCGTTGTAAAAGCTATGCAAGAAATCAACATAATGTATGATAATTATCTATTTAAGTGAGTATTTATACTAACATTCACACGTTTATAAGTATTCAGCGTTCACTGAAATGGTAATGATTTGATCATGATTAATTTTCTAACACAAATAAATTTTCTGTAGGATAAAGAGCCGTACAATGTTATTTTATAGATTTTGGAATCTGAATGCATATGCTAAGATCTTTTTCAAAATTTTCTTATGCAAATAGTATGCTTACTGTTAAAATATTATCTTTTTGTCTTCCTATGACATGGTATATTAGAATTGTTTTGCTAAAAGCGGAATAGTTCTGTCAAACACACTATTACAGTTTTTTGTATATCAATTTCAGTTACTATCTAACTTTTTCGACAGAATTTGTCGAATCCCAGTTTTCTTAAAGCTTACTGTAAAATATTGAAGTGCATAATGTACTTACTTACTCAATTCCAATGCCTTTCAATCTTTTCCTTTCCCCCTTCTTTTGATTTATTTTATTACTCGTTTTCTCCCGCCATCTTCATTTCTTTTGTCTTCTCGGTCTTCCTTTGTTGTTTCTGTGAGTTAGTGCTTCATATGCCTTCCTTAATAATTATTTTTCTCTTAAATCTCATGACTTGCCAAAACTATATTGATTGTTGTTCAATGATTTTGTTTTGAATTCATTTTAAGTTCAAATTTTCCCTCATAATGTTATCCATATTTTATTTTATCTTGTTTTTCTCTAATCTTCTTATAAATCTCATTCCTTTACTTTGTTTTTTGCTTTAGTGTTAGTGATTCTTATCCTATTGTCAATAAAGGTACAGCTTTTTATATATTCCTTCCATTTCTCTCTAATCCTCTTAATCGATTCTTCCATTCCACGCTATTTGAACCTTTCGACCTGCTCTATTTTACTAACTAGTTAAAGTGTCTTCTCCTTTTAGCTTTTTATCATCGACTTACTTACGTAGTGTTCGTTATTTTCGTATTCATTATTTGTAAACTGACATTGTATGTTTTTAAGTTAAGTCAATCCGGAATTTTAGTGTCTTCCATTTTTCTATGTGCGACTTTATACTGTTTTATTTATCTTTTGCTTCTTTTTATTCCTTAAATTAATACTATGGCCAAATATATTGGGGTTAATAACATCCGTTTTTCAACTTTCAGTTGTTTGTTGTTTGATATTTGATACCTCTTGACTAACTCTGACATAATTTTTTGTCTGTTTATATAATGCTCTCACTCCGTTTATTAGTTTTTCTTATATTTCTCTGAATTATAGGTAATTTTTTTTGACTTTTTAAAGTAAATAATATACTTATAACAGATTTAGACTTATAGAATGCTATTGGAAATTTGTCGAAAGTAAATGAGGTGATTAAAATCAAAATACAGGGACACAATATAACTATCCATTCACGAGTGTTTATACCTTTTATCCACCCCTGACTATATGCAACATTAGTTGTAGCCTTCATAAAGACATTTTTGTCAAGTTAAGTTCGGCAGTAAGAATATTATGTACCATATGGTATTCAAGACTGGCCCAGGGTGGTCCATTAGTAGAAGTGCAATAACTTACTTAAGATGAAATATACAAAAAAAAATTAAATAAAAGTTGTACTATTTGCACAGATACACATTTCTAAAATATTTTTAGGTATACAGGGTGTTCAGCCTAAACGTGACAACATGAAGTAAAGTTTTTTTGAATAGTACACCGTGTATTTTTCTGCATCTAGCCCTGTCTTTTCTATTCCCATAAAATGTGACGTTGCCAAGTTGGAGCGAAAAATATGAAGATTTGACGAAAATTGGTGTATTACATATAAATGCTGCCTAGTAAACGTTATTAGTGACAACTAAACTTGTTTGGTAAGTACGAAGGTAAAGGATGACTGAAATGTCTGAACAGAGTAGAACTTTCATTGTTTCGTTTGGGGCTCAAAGTGTTTTTTAGATAAGCATTAACTCAGGAGATTTCAATTAGCAAAACCTTCATTTTTTCAAATGGAACATGCACTATATTGTTTTACCATCTTATAAAACTATTTCATCCAAATTATGTCAAGTTTTCAGTTCTTTTTTATTTGTTGTTAGTTATTTTTGTTTAATTTGTTTATTTTGATTTTTGTAGGTACCCTATTTATTACAGTTTTTAAAGGTATAAAGTTACTGGTTTGATTTTGTCACAAAACTAGAAGTATTTTAAACGTCACATTCAGTGTTTACTGGTGAATATTTTTAAATCATAAACTAAAAAATAGTCAATATTAGAGTGTACATTATTAGACATAATTTGAAGGGATAAAATAGTTTTATAACATGGTAAAATAATATACTGCATGTTCCATTTGAAAAATTGACGTTTTTGCTAATTGAAATCTCCTGAATTAAGCATATCTAAAAAACACCCCGAACTCCAAACGAAACTTCTACTCTGTTCAGACATTTCAGCCATCCTTTAACTTCGTACTTAACAAACAAGTTTAGTTACTTCTCCCTAATAACGTTCACTAGGCAGCATTTAAATGTAGTACCCAATTTTCGTCAAATCTTCATATTTTTCGCTCCAACTTAGCAACGTCACAATTTATGGGAAAAGAAAAGAGAGGGCTACATACAGAATTTTACGCTAAATTCGATGGTAAACAGGGTGTACTATTTAGAAAAACTTTACTTCATGTTGTCACGCTTAGGTTGAACATTGTATATCTTAAAATATTTTAGAAATGTGTATCTGTGCAAGTATAACAACTTTTATTTAAAATTTTGTTTTGTATATTTTATCTTAAGTAAGTTATTGCACTTCCACACACTAATAGGCCACCCAGTATATAACTATTTTCCGATATTTCAATACGATATCATGCAATTTTTTGATAGTGTTTTCTTTGATAGCAGATGTGGGTGCTATACCTGCTACGTTTAAGCCACTACACCACCTTTCTACTATGTGGATTCCCTTAATGCTTACATCCAGTTTCTAGTGCGGGTCTGTACATTATGGGTTACAGACTCACGAAATGATACATAATTGTTTGATTTCTAAACGGATTAGAAGTTGAGAGACATTCCAATTTCATTATACTTGTCACATTTTTATATTTCGCTTACACTTCAAATTTTATCATATTTAAGAAGCTGCTCGTTGCTTCATCTCTTACAGACAAAAATTCAAAATATTTGCATTTAGAATTGAAATTTAAATTTATTCCAATTGCTTAGTTGTTAATTGAAAACGTATCACTGAGTTTTTCTTGTAAAATAAAGAGAACTATATATGCTAATGTTGGAAATTAATAAATACAAAAATTTTAATTGGATTAAAAATGTTGTTCCATACTTATGATAATCGTATGAATCACAGACACCGTTTATAACTCGAAAATATTTTTATTGTTTCTGTTTTATAGGCCGAGAGTAAAAAATCTGATACGCTGAAGAAGACTGAAAAAATTGAAGAAATTCCTAGTGAATTTGAATGTTGTTTCTGTACATCAAAGGTAGTATGAATTCCATTGCAGTACATGTCAATATATGTGTTACGTGTCTTGCTTTATTGTTTTGCATTTTCACATGTTTCAAATAAATAGAATCTAGGATAGTTTTTGACATATTGTTGGTTCTGGTAAACGTACAAGAAATATTTATTCATAGCCTATCAAAAATAAACAAGAGAATTAATTTTTTTTCTTCAATATAAAATATCATTCATCAAATTTTCATCGATACTAGTTTTTACTTGGAGTATATTCTAAAATATTAACACTGACTGTGTATTAAATTTCTAGAATAACATCTTGATTTGGAAAAAATATATTTCCTATGCGAACTATATATAATTCTCAATACGAAAATAATATCTAGCGAACACAACACAAAATATTTTTTCTTATAAATATTTTCATACTTATATTCTTTTTTTAATATTCCAGGAACTATTAGTATTAATTTAAACATAAATTTCACCGATTTTTGCAATTTATTTCAATATTTTCCTTAATATCTCTTAGTATTTTGAACGGCAGCAATAAATTTAGCGCTTCCGTTTACCTATTAAATTTATTAGTTGAAACTTTTTAATAACTTTTTCTTATGATCCCACACTACAAATCATCAAACAGAGGTCATTCAGTTATTGAAATTATTTTTATTTTCGTCAGATTTTCAACTGATTAAGAAGAGAAAGAAAAGTTTTTGTTCAATCCAATGTCCTACAAATGATCTGAATGAGACAATTCCGAGAATTTCTCAAAGCACTAGTAATGGATCATGGGTAATTCCCAGCTTTTATAGGTCATCTCTTACTACGGAGATAAGTTCATATTTCTGAGACCGTTCGTAGTATTAATACGACTGAATACTCACTGTCATTAGCACCCCAAGTGTGGAATTTCGATTTACCAATTATACCATATGAAAGGTCAGAAATTGGTCGTAAAAAGTCAGTTGGTCTTATTAATTGGTCAACGCTAGAACTTTTTTCATTATTGGTTAGAGTTTTTCAAGGTTATTGAGAAATTTTAGCTCCTTATTCTCGAAAAAATAAAAAGTTCCATCCATGTGCGATTGAGAAGCATTCGCTGATAATTAGTCAGCTTGTATAAATATTTGGACAGTTTAGTTTAGTATTAAAAAAATGAAACGAGTTGTCATTGTCTTTGGGCCGGTTCATTTTATAAGACTTTAGCACTGCTCTTCACTGTAAACCAGACGGAGTGGGGAAAATATTCTTTTGTAGAAAAAAAACTTGTACAACTCAAATATTTAATAGTGGAAAACGAAATAGGATATTTTTTTAAAATATGTAGAGGTCAAAGTACAAAACACAATAGAAAATAGAAAATTAATTTCTAATATACATTTATCATAATTCAAGTTTTTCAACTCTAACTTTATGTTTAAACTCCAAAATACTACCTAAGTTTCTTTTCTATAAAAGAATATTTTCCCCATTCAGTCGGGTTCATAGTAAATAGCTATACGTAGGTCTACATTGCCATGATACAATGAACCGGCTAAAGGCGTGCGCGTTACGACAGTGACAACTCATTTAATTTTTTTATATTAACTCCTACATACTTGTAAATATTTATGTAAGTCCACCATTTATCAGCAAATGCTTCTCTATCGCGCATAGGTGAAACTTTTCATTTTTTCCCTGAATAAGGTGCTAAAATTTTTCGAAGACCTTCAAAAACTCTAGCGCTTAATAAAAAATGTTCTAGCACTAACCAAGCTGACCAGCTGACCTTTTATGATCATTAATTTTTGTACTTCTAGGATTGTTTTCAATTGTATTCAGCCTAACGTTTGGTCACAAAACAAGAGAATATTAATTTGAATTTTTTTAAATAATAGTTGCTGCTAGCATTCCTGGAACCTGGTTCTTCGACACCTAGCGCTAGCTATGTCACCCATTTCTTGACGAATTTCCTTCTTTGACTGAAGTATTGTTCTTGGTTTATACACGTAGAGTTGACTAAAAAAATAAATGCTGGAGATGCTATGGAATAATATCTCCTATGCGCGAGATAAATTTGTTTGGGAACATTTCTTTAGCCACAGATGTACGACATATTGCGCCATTTTGCTATCATCATCATTTCACTGTGTTTGGAAATCTCGTAATATCTTCACATATTCTGCAGAGTTAAAAGTTACTAAATTGCCGTGTGAATTTTCAAAAAAGTATTAGCCACTTCTGCCTTTTGAAGATAATGCATGTAACAAAAGTTATCGGAGAAAATTTGTATTACAATTTGGAAACAATGGAATTATGTTAGCAATTCATTTATTTATCACTTTTTTCATAATATATATAGGAAGAAACACAATCAAATTATACTTAAAGGACCATTTTCTTCAATTACGCGTAATTTTTACTTAATGCGTTGCATCATATGCTATACGGTGAGATTGTCATTATTCTACATTAAATATGTTGCTTATTTTCGGCTTCCCAACCTTTATCATACTGTTTTCTACTCAATATCGCCTAAAACTATTCAATAAAGCGAGATTGGGGAGCATCTGGGGAATTATCTTCTTTCGGCACAAATAGTATGTCGTGAGCCTCTACCCAATCGTGTCTGCGTATTAATAGACTCAACCAATTTTGACGGACACCACTATGTGTAAATATGTGCATACATCGCCTCACCTTCATATGCCCGACATAAGGACAAGAAATGCATGCTTCTGACCTGGCACATCGGACCAAAACTTTTTGTGAAATCTATCATGCTTTTATGATTTGAACGTGGTAAGGTAAAATATTTTTCACTGACCTTAATCACAACTCTATTCTCTGTGAAGTGACGTCTTCCTAATGCACGGCAGTATATCGGAATTCTGCGCAACCGATCTTCAGTATATTATGGACATTTCTTCCTTTTCCGATGTTTAACTCCCTTTCATGTGGGAAACTTGAAAGCGGCGAGCCAACCTTCTAGTTGATGTTCCTAATTTGTCTTTTGCATATTCCACCAATCTATTTGACTGGGTATTAGTCAAAGCTTTAGGCCGCCCACTTTATGGAAGGTTTGAACATGGTATTCCGTGTTTACATTCACTTATTGTTATTTAAATGGTTGAAAGCTCAATAATCTGCTCTCTAAATATATTGACGATGTGAGTTTTTTACAAATTCTCAACTAAACTGTTTATACTTTTCGGATATCTAGCCATAACTAAGTTAAAATTTGATATAAATTGAAATGACATATGAAAATTGAAACATTATGTCAACTAGAATCAAGTTATTAAGAATTTTGTCTGAAAATTTTTGTTACATACGTTATTTCCACCCAAACCGTCACTTTTAGAGAATTTGAAGCTTTTTTGGTCTTATATAGGCTTTTATCTACTCCACAATGTGCAATGTGGTTGGTTGGATGACATACTTACTTAAGTGAAAGCGAGCTTCGTTGTAGTAAAGAATGTTATTCAAGTTGCCAAAAACGCCAATTTTAATATCCGACTCAAAGTTTTTTGATGTATTGTGAAAAAATTTGAGCGCTTGTAAGACAGCTTTGGATCTTTTCACGCATATCTTGCCAATTTCGACGAATTTTTAAACTCCGGCAAGTAATGATGTAATAATTGTTTTGCGAGCTTTTTTCCACTGGCTACTGTCACTGAATTTAAAAGAAACGAAGTACCAGGCGACAAAAGACACGAGCGGTTCCTACGATGGACTGGTTACAATAATGTTTAACCCACCATGCAAATGTATGTTTTTTCTCGGGAAATTTCAAATTCAATTTTTATGTTATAAACTACAAAATGGACTACATGACAATCTGACAATCTATTGTTGAGTACGTTTTAACAACTTAATATTACTGCTACTTATATTGTGGTGAACGGTATTATTAGCATTAACTAGTTATTTGTCCGACCATATTTTACATGAGCTAGATTCTCCTTAAATTCTTTGAAGGTATTGGTAAATTTATGAAATCAACATATATCTCATCCTTTGAACATATTTCTAATCTTTTTGTACTAGACACTAGAACAATTTTCTACTATTTTTTTTTTAGAAAAAAGTTCTCTTATACCTATAAAGATTAATCAAACTTCTTGCCATAACCGCTAAAAACTGCTATATTCATATCGTCAATTAATTCTTTCCCCTTACTCATCTTTCATTACTAAGTGGGAAATCAATCATCAAAAAAGAATGCCGGTAATTTTTTGTTACACACTAATGTATTTCTAGTAACTGATACATTTAATTGTGCATTTGGTAAGATTTTCCAATTTCGTGAGTGAATTTCATAGTTGAATATTTCAAATTAAAAAAAAAAGATGAAGTCATCTACTATTATCCCATTTACGTCAACTAGTGTAAAAATATCATCCATAAATCTGTACTATACCCTGAAAAAATACTGAAGGGTCTCGGTTAATCTACAACTATTAAGACCATTCGTCTGCCTCTGTCACTCCATCTTGCAAATAAGCTACTAAATCACGCACTGAATATTCCAAAATACGGTTAAAGATTTCATCTTGAATTTTTTTCAGCAATGATGTATCTCAAAGCTCCCACGCCGTACTCATCATTTAGGCCTTCACTTCATAATGATGGATACATGTCAACAATTGTTACTAATCTTTGTATATACTGGGTTATAAGTTAATATCCGTGGTACACATCGTGCAGATAATCAGATATCAAATGAGAAACCCCCAAACATTTCATGTCGGTCAGGCTCAGACGTCAATTTCTAGATTGAGTCTATACATTGTGATAATGCGAAATGATAAATAATTGTTTCAAATTATAAATAAGTCAGGTAGCAAAAGAATCAGCTCTTGTTCTACTCGAATTCACTCTTTCCTCCATTTAGTTAAATTGAAATTGGAGTGGAAAATTTAGAACGTACGTAGGATAAAGTTAGTAAGGTTAAGTTTACCTTGGATCTCTGGAGAAAAGTTGATTATAGAAACACCCTTCAGACATTTTAATTGTTGTAGTGATATAATAGTGTTCACCTTAAGCAATGTAGTAATTTCGAAATGACCCAAATGTTTCTACGCTGTTGTGTGTGTAGTTAGGACGTTGATATTTTTTGGACATAAAAGTAAAATTTTTTATTAGCGATTCTTTATATTCATTCATACTTTCGCGATTTTTCTATTTCTAAATCATCGTCCCTTCCAATTAATTTATTTTTCTGAATTTCTCAATTTCTATATATTTATTATAAATTATTCATAACAATCGATCGCTCTTTTGAGTAGAAAATCCATATACTTTTCTCAAAACCTGTAAGATTTATCATAAAACTTTAATTACAAAAGCTCTTTATATTTGAACAAATTTTTAGATTATTGACTTATACAGGATATCCCAATTCTTCAGTATCGACATCAACTAAGACAAACCTATTCGATTTCCGCACAGTTAAGGAAATATTTAAGATTATTTGAATTCTTATTGAAAAATCATTATATTTGGAAAATTCCGCAAAATAAAAATGAGGCTAACTGATATCATTTGTAAGATGATTTTCAAGTGAAAAATTTAATGTTATTGAATTTTCGCGATTTTCGAGTCTAGATTCTTTTTTTACTGTATGAGTTTCGAATTGTGTAAATCACAAAACCTTATTTTTTAAATGGCACACCCTGTATATTTTACTTTCAATAGAACGCGTATAAAAATAAAAATCATTTCACACAAACATGTCATATACCTATATATAAAGGTTGCGTAATTATTTGACTTTTTCTCACTTTTTCGCCCATTTATTGCTATATTACAAAAAGTTCAGCCCTTCAGAGAATATGGAAGACGTTTCTCAATAGCAAAATTTCAGGCAAAAAAATATCTAGACGCATTATAAATGACCTGATTGAAAATGGAGTCTCGAAAAATAACAAACGCAACAGTCCGAATATGTATTATATTGACAGAAAACCAACAATTGGATATTTTGTTTTATTTCCGACAAGTCTTTATGAGATGGTAAACGTGGCTTAGAGTTAAATAGAGGTAGCATGTCCAGAATAAAATATTATTATTATACTAGAAGTCGTTTACAGAGTAGAAGTCACTTTCCAGTAAATATGCCCACAAATTATTGCGGAATGCGGGAAAAGATTATATCAATTTTATTTCAATTAGCAAGTGATTGTGAATTTTCTTGCATTTTAAAATATTGAGCCCTCAACTAATTCTGAACGTGAAGTAGGTAGGTAAAGGTTATTCTCCGCGCTTCTAAGTGGATAGCTGTGCAACGATCTTTCTGAAGTTGAACAAGCTTGCTTACGAATTAGGCTAACAAATTCAAAGATGAATAAGGAATGAAGAGTCAGAATTTTTAATCTTTTAAAGAAGTTACTGCAGTGAGCTCTGCTGTTAAGTCTGAGTAGGTATCTAACAGCTTTCTTTTGTAGTTTGAAGATTTGTTCAAAGGGAACGGCATATCGTAGATGCGACTCAATAAGGGCATAATAGACTGTTAAGGAGGTGGATAAGTTCAGTTCTTTGGAAAACAAATAGAAGCTGAAATAAACAGATGACCGCAAAATTATGGAGAAAACATGGTTTTTCAGCAAGTGATGTATATCATTGTGTTCTACCTGTGAATCTAGACTCGAAAATTCAATAACCTTAAATTTTTTACCTCAAAATTCATTTTGCAAATGATATGCGTTAGTTAGCCTCATTTTTATTTTGCGGAATTTTCCAAATGTAATGATTTTTCAATGAGAATTCAAATAATCTTAAATATTTCCTTAACTGTGCGGAAATCGAATAGGTCGGTCTCATGAAAGTTACCTTTGTTTTCACTACTAAATCAAAGAACACAATAAAATATAGGGTGTTCCGTTTAAAATTTCAAAGTTGATGTCGATACTGAAGAATTGGGATATCCTGTATAAGTCAATAATCTAAAAATTTGTTCAAATACAAAGAGGTTTTGTAATTAAAGTTTTATGATAAATCTTACAGGTTTTGAGAAAAGTATATGTATTTTCTACTCAAAAGAGCGATTGATTCTTATGAATAATTTATAATAAATATATAGAAATTGAGAAAGTATATGGGTCACCTTATGTTTGATACCCTGTAAAAATTCCAGCCTAATAATCCGCATAAAAAGGAGCTTTTATTGAATTCTCAATTTTTCTAAAACTAATTCAAAATATTGTGTTAATTTGTAAAATCATTGAATAGTTGAATAAGTGTTTTTCCCAATCTTGCTGAATAAGCTAATGATTCCTAAAATAATCGATAATATTAAAACAATATAATTCGTTTTAGAAAATATTCTGTTCACCTTATACAACCTAACCAACTAGAATTGATGGTGATTTATAATCATTGAAAATGGTATTCTCAACAAAATTGAATATTATTTGTGCGCTTTACCAAGAAATAGATTGTTATGATTTACTTCACCTAGATTGAATTTATGAATTAACCGATCGCTTTAATTATGCATAGATTGTTTCAAAAATTTTTAGATAAAAATTAACGGTCAAAACTTTGTATTTCTAAAATCAGTTTGAAATATAGTATTTCGTAATTTGTGTAAACATAAGTGTTTTAGTTTGTAGAATATTGTGTACACATTGTTTACCTAATAATTGGGACTCATTTATAATGTACTTATACATTTAGCAGACAATAATAGTTATATACGACGTAATAAAAATGATACACGTGGAACTCAAATTTAAAAATACCATTACATTCGTCTGCATACATAAAATTAGATTATAATTTATGTTAACTATTTTTCATTTATTGATAACCCGACAATCCAACAAACATTTCAGTACCGCAATATCTTAATAGCTTTTTGACTATTAATCTAATTCAACCATAGATTTTTCCTATCAAATTTTCTGTTTTAATAACATCACTGTATTAGTGCATTTAGCGTAGAATTTAGAAGAAACTGAAAACATTTTGTGATCATGTTTATATCAAAACGTCCTTGATATCAAGTGTGATGTTCTGATAGAAGATTTTCTCTTAAACGCAGTTATTCCCAATCCTGTATATTTCATATATTCATTTGATTAATGATTCCAAATGAATATTAGAGTACGTGAAGTTTTATCTAAATTTGCAAGTCAAATTTGATCCACTTCCCGGTCTCCGATTGAGCTGAAATTTTGCATGCATGTATAGTGACATAAAGCTAATCTGATGATGGAGCTGGAAGGTTGCCAAAGGAACTCTGTAATTAAACGACGCAACCCTATCGACTTTGGGCTCGATTAATTAAGTTTCGTTCCTTTTCTTATGAATGTGTATTATGTCTGATTGATTAGATGGATGACCCAATGCCAAGGTGAGCAGATGACGACATTTCATATCGTTAACGTTGCACCTCAGGGTATCAAGGCGAACCCTGTTGTACTGAAACCCTTATTCCTTGGTCCCAATTTTTATTGATTGTCAATAAAATTAACTAAAAGGTTCAAAATAAACTAACTCTAATAAGAATTACAACACTGTTTATAACTCTTTCATCAAGCATTTTATCCAACGGAGTATAATATTTGAAAGTCGACACAAATACAGTGGTGAGTTATTCGAAGACATAGATAAAGCTAGAGAGATAGGTCTCATAATCAATGAAAGAAAAACACAGTATATAGTCGCTTCAAACCATTGCAGCCGCTCAAATTGAGCTCTTTTGACCTTTTGTGGGCGGTCAGCCCACATTTTATCCCTACAAGTCCTAAGCGTGTTTTTTTGAAAGTTCTTGTCTACCAATACTTTATTTATAGTACAGCCTACGTGAATCCAAATCTCATTTAAATAATAAATCTTCTGGTTATCATTTCTTTTGTCCCCAATTTTAAGCAGGTATTTAAACCGCCAATTTATGATATCTGAAAAATTCAAATCTAATACATCAATAAAATGATATGCCCGCTTTTCAAGAATCAGTATTTTTTACAATGAATTTAATTCCTTTCTCAACAAGTACAATAGGGTCCTTTTGGTGATTGGCAAATCTCTATCATTGTTAATTTTAATAGGATTTCATTTACTGCTATTATTTCATTCTTAATAAAAAACCGTGTATGATCCACCTCAAAGAAGTTTTTACTTCTTGGAAAAAATCTAATAGTTTGCAACCAGAAATATTTTTCAGGAACTAGATGATCAGTAACATTCAATATATCACACAAACTTTTGCAAAAAATAGACTTGACAATAGATTAATAAACAATGTTTTACTTCAACTGTTACTAAACTGATTGCTCTGGGTAGTTTATAAATAGAGAAGGTAGATTCGGGTATAATTTCAGGTGTATGTTTGGCAAATTAGAATATAATTTGGGCGGGAGACTTCCATTTTGGCTGCAAAAATATATTTCCTTCTCTATTGTTAATTAGCAGTAAACCTAAATAACCAGATTAGAAAAGATTATCAGTTTTAAAATCAAACTATTATAAATGGCATCTTTTTTGTTTTGTTGACCTGTGTAGTATAATCAAATTTGGTATTATTTGAAGTTCGATATATGTTACATACTCTATCTAGGTTAGTTTGTTTTTTGTTGATACATTCTCATCCTTTCTAGTAACCTTGCTAGGAGATGTGTCTTCTTTTTATTGATTGACCCCAACAATAATGAGCTTGAACTTTAATAAAAAGGACATTTTGTTAGGTTAATGTTTTAATTAAAGAAAATTATATCCTAGTCTATCTATCCTATAAAATCTATCCTAGTACGTTATTCTGAGATCAAGATTACATATTTAAGAAGATAAAAATACTGAGGGATCTACTGATTACAAAGGCAATCTTTATTGAAATTTTCATGATAGGTAGTTTTTTGGATTTGAAATTCGGTCAAAATTCAATAAAATTTCTAATGATGATTTTACACAAGTGAAAAGAGCAAAATACGAAAACTCATTTTTTACCATACTGTAGTGTGAAGTCGACTTTACAGTGACGTCATTCAAGATGCCATGACGCCGGCTTCGAGGGAAATCTAAATTATAATTTTTAAATACAAAATACGTGATATAAATATCGCTTTTTCTGTAAAATATAGTTTTTTTTTGGGATACAATAGATTTAAAGAATATAAATAACCAATTTTTCAAATTTAGTGAACTAGCCTATTCTCAAAAAGACTTTCTTTCACAATTTATTTCCATATATCGCGATATACCGATGCTGTGGAGAATAAAATCAATGAAGAACGGGGATAAAACAAGATTATCTTCGAAATAAGTAATTGCCAGAGATTTGGTTCTGTGTTTACTATGATGAATTTTCGTGCGATATTCATCTCGCACTCTCTAGACAAGGGATGTCAACCTACGAGTCGCAAACCCCTAGTGGCTCTTTGGAGGTAAAGTTGCGGCTCCCCACTTCTATATGAAAAAAATGATAATTTATTTAAAAACAAAATGTTGAGTACCTACCAAAATAACTTATATTTTCATACAACATGGTTTAGAGTTTGGACAGCACGTATATATGGCAATAGTTGCAGAAGTTTATGCTTGATATCGCCAATATGCAATCGAAAGGCAATTCAGTCTATATCTTGCTTGAAGAACTAGCTTCAAAAACACATTCGAGCAATTCCCAATAAAAAAAATACTCTCACGTTCAAAGTGAATCTTCTAACATAAACGAGGTCAAAATTCAGCTGGATAGTGGATAGTTACAAATGCCATTGCTGAATATGAAAATTGAGATTTCACATAGTGAGTTGGAATAGGGTTCTGCAGTTGTCGGTAATTTGGGTATTTAACATATTTAAAAATTTATATATCACTTCTTATTTATGAGTTTAGGTTGAATTGTATTATTTTATGACTTAAAATACTATAAATCTCAAATATGAATTGATGATAATTTGAATAATAACACGTGATAGAAAACATGTTCATATTGGTTACTTCGTTTGTGACGTAGAAAGTAAGTAAGTGCCCTTTCAAACGCCATTCTGTTGTTGTGAAGGAAGGTAATTGGTTGTTTAGTGCGATTTGTGTTTTTGTAAGGGTTTTAAAGACTGTTCTAATTGAAATGATGGCCGAAATAGGATTTATCGAAGCAAGTTCGGACAATGTACTTAAGGTAGATGCATTCATGGTTGCTACGTTCTTTGCTAATGATCAATTATTTAGTTCGGCTGAAATACGTGGAGTAACAGCAGATACGTAAGTACTACTAACTAGACTTTCTTATAGTAACGTCATTATTACATTATTTGTTTGCTGGAACTTTATTGAAATGTAGTCATCAAGATGATAGCTTTGAAGGTTTTCTGTTGTTTTAATGCCAAAAGACGAGGTGTTTCAGGGAATGCCCTTTTCCGATCTTTCTGGCAATCCAATTTGGTTGGGACAGCAGTTTTTCTAAAATTTGTTTGCATTGTGTTGGTTCCCATATCATATAATTTTCTAAATCTGTTTCAAGCTACAGTAAACAATAACAATAAGTCAACAAATACCAATAGATAAAACTTACATTGAAATGGTCTTCACAAACATACTGGGCTGCCAGGTTTGACGCTCGCATAATCCCTTCTTATAGCTTGAAACCACTGTTTTCGTTGCTTTTCCTTTGAAGAGACTTGCATGAAAAATTTATTTGGTGTTTTTATACTACTGCTTGTACATTCTCGTGAAATGCACCAACGATACGTCATCTTGTATTCTACAAAATTGAATACTCACAGCCGTGCGAATGCTTTTTCTAAAGAATCCAACTCTGTTTAAAATGTATTTACTTCTAACCTCACTTAAGTCTGTTTACTTACTTTCTACGTCACAATGAGTCATGTGACAACAAATGAGTTTTGGAGCATCATTTAGGTATTTAAATTTATTTATTTTTTTATGAACTAACATTTAACAAAAATAAAAATAGTGTGTGAAAAACAACAATATACTTAACGTAGTTATGGCGTTTAGGCTCTCATATTTGGGGTACTTAACTCGAATACTGCAGCGAGGAAATGATGTCATGAATGGTGACGATATTCAAATCAGCATATTCGTGCAAACACGAATATCATTTAGAGTGCTTTAAACAACAAGGTATGAGGCAGATTTATTAAAACTTTTAAGAGGCATAAAAAGGCAAATTTATTACGAATAAATATTATTTCGTATTAAGTTTATTCCGAATAAAATATGTATTGCTCTTCTAAACTATTTTAGATTTTTTTTCTTTTTCTTCATACAAAGCTCTAGAGTGAATGCCAAAAACTCTTTATATGCATTAATACCGATTATTATATAATAACAGAAATTCAAAACAATACACGAAGGTCACTTTGCGGTAAGAAACAAATTTATTTGTTTAATGAAAATAAGAAGTTTGACAAACAAATTTGACCGTAAACAGGGCCCTTTAGCAATCTTTGCCATCAGATTCAACAATCAAAAAGAAATATTAACGTACATTGATTAAAATAGACTGTTTTGCCAATAAAAATCCAAAACATCTTCCATAAATATCAATTTTTCATTGAAAAATTATTAGATATCTTAGATATAAAATAACCAACTGTTAATGACACTAAAATTTCACCCACATACTATATACCAGATTATGCTACACTGTTAAAAATAGATTTTAATATTAAACATCTTGACATACTTCAAACGATAAATAATGAACATGATTACAACTGATACGTGTTCGTTCCGTGTAAAAAATCCAAAATAAAATTGATGTGAAATGCGTGGATGTGAAAGATTCTAATTGTGATTATTAAAATGTTACATTGAATAAAACGTATTGATATTCCAATATTAAAGCACTTACATAATAAACGATACATCAACAATTATCTGAAATGAGATACAAACTGAATTGAAGGAGTTACTTCAGCCGACAAATTAACGTGCCAAAATGTTTTATTTCACATGAAAAGATGGATTGTTAAAATGCGTGCTTCGGCACTTCGCATGCTAGATCAAAGATAAATTCTCACTTTCAGTTTGTCCTATTCCATTATTTTAGGAATCACCTTCATTTTTTTTATATGCTACTGATTTAAAGGATATTTCGTACAATTTATCTAATGTGCAAACTCTTAATTAAAATTCCATCATCATATTTTTTTATACCGTTAAATGGAACGAAGTTGATTAATAAGAATCCAAACACTAATTTCTATTTGCTGTGTTGTCCAGGTCACAGTTAAGAGTTTCATGTGAACAAGATTTGCACTCCCTACACACACAAAACACTCAACTAGAATAAGATATTTAGGCTCAAGCTACGGCTTCATATATATGTACACTACACAACAGGACTAGCAAAGGTACTTGTTTCCAATTGAACAACGTGTGCTTGATCAGCTTTAGCTGTTTTCATGCCATTTGCAATTCTCATTTATAATAAAAATTATTTTACTATAATCAGTGACATTAGAAGTATTGTAGAATAATTTCTTGATCTTCAGGCAGTTATACCTGATACTATATAGTCCTATTTGATCCTATGGCCTCTCTACAAACCGTGACTGCAGGTCACAAGATAGTCACATAAGAGTAAGAAATAGCCCTGAAAAGACAAAACTGTTAAATTAATGGTTGGGGAGGCTAGGTCATTTCTCCAAGAACATGACGTTATTTATTTGCAGATTAAAATCACATCAACACGTCGACTGCCAAGGCAAATTTTACAATTTAATTTAATCAATAAAAACAGTAATTTGATTACAAATTTATCATTAAAAGGTGTAGAAAATGTAGGCCTTTAAAAAAAAGTTTTATAAATTTTTTAGTAGTTGACTTATGTAAAAAAAAGTTGTTCGAAGAAGTTAATTATTTCTTAGTTGGCAGCTAACGTGTTAAATCTGTATGGAATGTAATGGGAAAGGGGCGGTTTAATAAGTAGAATTCCGATTGAAATCTTTAATGAAAACTACCAAAAAGGCTATTTCATTAATAACCTTTTTTTTATGAAATTAAACACAAAAACACTACATATTCTACTATTTTCAAACAATTATTTTTTATTTTGAACTAATATCAAGTACGAAACTATTATTATAAATTTAAATGATAAAAGAGAATGACAAATCGTACGATTCTGGCTCCAAATACAACATATATATCATAATTCCTGATTCGACCGGACGGTTTGTTAGTTTTTTGTAACAATAGGATTACTTTTTCAATATTTCCACGCTACTTGAATCAATTTGCATGGAAAACGGTTTTGACTGTTAAATTTTTGAACTCCGCTTTTGTTTGTGCAAATGACGGCTGATTTTAAACTGCCTGGCATTTTCACGCTTCATGCATTGACAACTTACCTACGCCAACCGGCAAATTTTTGCGATTTTCTAATTATTTTAGTGTGCAATAAAGCGAGAAATTTCGTGCTGACATAATAATCAATAATGATGAATTTTGTGAGATTAACTTATAAATATCGACATTTATTATTGTTATGTTTTAAATTTGGTGAAATAAAGTTGCCAGGGAAAAATAATTTGAAACAAATTGTAAGAGACAGATTTATTTAAATTAACATGGCACTTTCTCCATACATTACTAATGAGAAAAAAGACATTATTTTGGTGAATTGTGCATAAATTTAGAACAATTAGAGTTAGGTACATATGTATGCTATGATAGAATACTAAGTGTGCTATTTTATATATATTTATATATTTAATATTTCTACACCCCATTAAAAACTATAGTATAAATTAATTGAATAAAAAATATCACGATTAATAGTTGAATGCATACTAAATCACTCAACTAAATTGAATCGATACATCGGGATTAAACTTCTACGCAAACTCTTTTAGCAAAAAATTGAATATTTTCTATGTGGAATTCAAAAATGTGTGTTCCAAAATATGGCTTGTAATATTGAACACACTGTTTACACTACGACTATACCATACACTGATGACGCGCGTTTCGATAACCAAATCATCGTCTTCAAAGACCGAAAACTTGTTTATCGAAACGCGTGTCAGACAGTATAATTGTCACTGTTGGTGTAATGGTAGTGTAAACAGTGTGTTCAGTATGAATATCACCACTAGTTCAAAAAATTATAACTCAATAATGGCTGGTAATAATTTTAGATATAAGAAAAAAATTCTGAAAAATATCGTTTGCCCACTACAGACCGTATAAGTACTCACTCCAAGTGTTGAATGGATTGCTAAAAATAGTTTAGCTGAAATAGGTGTTAATTCGACACATTTCAGTATGAGTTCTATCATTCTATTCAGAGTGATATCTAGATCATTTTTTTTTCGCTTATATCACGTAGAGTATGAATATTAATTTCAAAAAAATATTCTTGAAGAGAAGAAAATTTATGTAGAAGAATGTTCTTTGTCAAAACAGTACCACCATTATTGATAAATTTTATTTAACGCTGAAAGTAGTCCTCCACGCATCATTGTTAGATTGCGAAAGCGAGTACGTCAATTGAAGAAATTTTTAAGGTACTTAGATGAATAAATTTTGGTTTCATCCAAACATTTCACGAAAATAACTTATTTGCATCAATGAAACTAACAATTTTCGTAAAAATTATATTAAGAGGATCCATTTCATATATAGTTTGAAAATATAGATATCACAAAAATAAATGAACAAATCAGAATTCATATTTAAGTATATTATTTTCTACATTATACAATCAAACATTATGAATTTTGATTAGATAATTCCATACGTCCATGGTTATCAATCTGTAACTTTTACAGAGACAACCTGTATAGTGTAAAGATAGCAAAAATGAATGTTTCAATCGATGTTTTTAACAAAAAGCTACTCTTCCTTAAACTCGATAAAATTAATGGTTCAGGAGATATGTAGATGTTTAGATCGTTTTACATGCCAAGGAAACCGTTCGCCATAAAAAGACATTCTAAATGGACCTTCAGAACGTCCGCAGTAGTTAGACAGGGATTCATCCTTTCACCTACCTTATTTAAAGTTTACAGTGAATACGTTATGAGAGTGGTGCTGGAAGAGTGGCAAAAGGGAATATCAGTTGGAGGAAATAGGATCAACAGCCAGCGCTACGCCGGCCGACGACACACCGATCATAGCGTCAACCATACCAGCAATAACAGAAATTATGACCAGACTGTTTGTTATCAGCAAAAAATATGGCTTAAAAATGAATTGATCCAAAACTAAAATAGTGATAGTTGATAAACAAGACAACAATTCTCCACAAACATAAGAAATTGTAGGCTACAAAGTGCTAAATAATTTTAACTATCATGGTTCCTTAATTACCAACACTGGGATATGCGAAAGCGAAATACGCCAGCAAGATCAGCGACTACCAAGTTAAATAGAATATGAAAAGACATATCTATCACGAAAACTCCATCTAGTTGATGCTCTTATTTTCCCCATTGCAACGTACGCGGCGGAAACATGGACTTTAAACAAAGAAGACAAAAACCGAATAGAGACTTTCGAAATGTGGATTCATAGACTACTCTTACGAGTATCATGGACAGAACACCGAACCAACGTATCCGTATTACAAGAAATTGGTCCACGTACAAGGCTGCTAACCAGAATAAAGCGCATATATCTGCAGTACCTGGGACATAGAGCTAGAAGATCAGGAACGATAGAACGGTTAATCATAGAAGGGAAAGTAGAAGGCAAACGCCCAAGAGGCAGATCTCCAACTAGATGGGTAGACCAAACAAAACCGTTAATAAATATGAGACAGCATCAAATTTGTTATTTCTTGGACATTTTGATATATTAATGCTTCTAAATGTTCTTGATTTTGGGTCTCTTCTGTTTTAAAATTATTTTTTTTTAATTATTTTTGGAATATTGATAAAAATGTTACGTTTCGACTTAACTTCAGTCTTCACCATAAAGATAAGGACTGAAGTTGAGTTTTCTCGTTTGAAGAGCGGCGGAATACATTTTGGGTTCAAACCCGAACGAGAGATGTTAAACTGCTTTGATGAAACGTAATAACGGCGAAACTAGTCAGTAGTTACACCCTCTCCTTGGAATTGCGAGCCATTGGGGATGTTAATATCGACAAAATGGTCGATTTACAACATGCTCTTAAGAGAAGTTGTAATTCAATATGCGTCAAGGCATTAGCCAGGAATTTGGTTGTTTTCTCCTTTGAGGAACTTGGTCCTTCTTTGATGTACACGAATAATTAATATAGGTCTAGTCCTAGTCCTACTTTTCGTTTCATTCCTCAATGCCCTTCATTTTATCTAAACTCATTTCAATTGTCACATTTAACGCAAATCGTTGCATACAATGTTACATTCGTTGATAAAATTAATTGGAATCTATTATTTATAAATGAATCTCACAAAACTATTGATTATTATGTATTAACTTTTATTAACAATATATACATTCGGCGAAGAGAAAATAGCATTATTGATCATTTTATTAGACCGAATATTGAATGCGTTAATGAATATTTAAATTGTTATTGTTAATATCTATAAATTAATTGATTTATGTATTCAGGGGGATATTAATAGTTAACGAGAAATCTTATGTTTATTCAGAAAATCGATAATAGCCAGAAATATGGAAAATAAGCAATTGAATTGTAATGCATGATAAACATTAAATCTGAATGACACTGCAGTAGCAGGAAACAAGAAGCAGTTGTTGCGAAAAACTATAAGTGAAATTGAATGAAGTGAGATTCTCTGAAGATCGTATCAGTTTTATTAGCATAGAAAAAATTACTACGAGGGAAGAATAATTTTTCGGAATTTGACACATCCGCAACGATCATTATATTATTAGATTCCGCCGGTTTCTGCTTTCATCTATTTTAATTTTACAAAAATCTGACCAAAACATTAGTTTCAATGC
This sequence comes from Diorhabda carinulata, assembly GCF_026250575.1. NCBI lineage: Eukaryota > Metazoa > Arthropoda > Insecta > Coleoptera > Chrysomelidae > Diorhabda > Diorhabda carinulata. Next base: position 21,934,107 of record NC_079462.1, on the reverse strand, counting down.
TCAAATAAAGAAACCTATTTTCGTTGTTAAGTAAATATGGGGAAAAAGGGATTTCCAGTTTTCAAAAACATTATACTTTAAAGGGAAACAATTTTAGAAATCGAGAAAATGTTTCGTAAATATTATCATGAAAATGTTTTAGAAGTAGTTATCTGTTTTTAAGCCATATGGATACGGATGATACAGAGCGCTTAAGCCCGTTATTCAAAGTAACTATTATAGAACGATCATAAAAAAAATACTTGAGATAGCCAAAGACTGGAATATGGATATATCACAGTAGATGAAACTTCGATATACATCAGAAAAAAAATACAGTCAAACTACTAGACTTGATTTGAGGGACATGTACGCAAAGAAGGCCAATAAGGTCTTGAACACAGTGTGTTGAGACTTTTTATTAATTATCCAAGGGAAACAAATTACTAGTCAACATTATGCTTTTGATACTCAACTTGGGAAAAAACTAGTGCATTGGTTGAAGAAAAGAGTTTTGCTTCATTAATGCTGTTTACACATACGACATTGTTGTACAGAAATTAGCCGAGCTTCATCACGAAATGTTACTTCATCCGCTATATTTAATAGTTAAGAGAAAGCAATTTCAGATAAATGAAGAGATAATGGTAGAGAAAAAGACTTGTTTTGCGAAAAATTATTTCTTCTATACTTTGAGAAAATTGAAAACTTACTGAACTGAGTTAAAAGGAGGAGATGTTGACTAATAAATATCCTAAGCCCAATACAAAATCCGGAGAATAGTTTATTTTTAAAATAAGTAAAAGTTGGGATGTATTATTTCTTTTAAAGCCTGTGGATATAAAAAAATTTTTTGTCTATATCGAGGATAAAGATTCACAAATACTTATAATTTTATAAAATATGGCAGGTTAAAATATCTTTGTATCTTTCCTTCATGTAGATAATGGGTCATCACATATTGCGCCATTGTTAATCTATATGGTAGGTATGATTACACATTCACTGTCTTTACCACCGCCTTACTCCAAGACTTTCTCATACTTTTGGTGTAACCATTTAAGAGTGTGCGCTGTTTTTGGTATTGAAACCATCGTTTTCAATATTTTTTCCTCGTTTCATAATATATTATGATACATTCACTTTACCTCGACAAATACCAACTGCTTGTGCAACCCTTTCCTCTATTTTTACCAAAGACATTAATGTCTCAAGATTTTGTGCCTCGACAGCATAATTTAAAATTACTCTTACATCATAAATTTATGCATTTGAAAACTTTTATTCAACAAGCGATTGAAAACCCATATTGGAAGTTGTTTCACATAATCTACCACGGCTTATAGGCAAGTTGAACAGAAACTTGGACAGCTTACTATATACTATCACGGTGGATGCTCATCCGAGCTCTCCAGCATAATCCCACCTAGACCATTATTTGCAAGACCTATTGGATAAGCAGACGTATCTGATGAACATTGAGTTCGCCTGCAAACCCTCAGAACGTCAATTTATCGTGACTCCTTTGAAGAAGTGTAAGCCTGTGGAATCAGCTACCAAGACACGTCTTTCCCAAATACTACCACCTACAGAAATTCAAGATCAATGATCACTGATCAATGATCTCCATAGGGCAGGAGTTTAATCACATACGACAATATAAATAAAAACGTTATGTTGCTTCGTGTTACCTTGCGTTGCTTCTCCCAACTTCCAATAATTGTTGGTGTTTACACCCAAGTCAAAGGAGTCGAAATGTATCACTACACTAGTAGGATACATAGGATAGTGTTGTGTGTACGCAACGCAGCGTGTGTATATGCGTCAATGTAGTTCTATTCAGCTGCAGCACATATTGCAACAGCTGCTGCTACTTGAACGTCCATGTTGTTAATTGCAAGCACTTGGAGAAACTGAGTTCGTCAAAGCTTCGTGGTGAGTAGCGTAGCGGATCATTAATGCGTTCCATAATGTTCACAGGAAGCCAGCGTAGTCAGATAACTAGTAACTGAGTTTTATAGAAATTTTTAATTTAATTTAATTCCAATACATTTTTAGTTTTTGTTTATATGAGAAAAATCTGTTTTATTATTTTTATTAATATTATATTTGGTCTAATGAAATGATCAAACTTAGAAGGTAACGAAAGCTAATGCTACGTTACAGGATTGTAATGGAAGATGTCAAGGAGAATGCATTCCACTACGTACCAATATCATTTAAGCGATAACGATTGATAATGTTAGAACTTCTTTACTCTTTATTTTATTACAGGTGAGTGCAAACAGAATAATCCATCATTGTCTGTGTGGCGTTATCGTTTCTATTAAAAATACAAAGATTAATAATAATATTAACAATAATTACAAAATGAACAAACTAACATTAATTAAAATTAATATATAATAATAATATTAGGTAAATTATGTGTGGTTCATAATGATATTTATAAATTTTGTATTAATGTGTTAATCTATTGATCGATACTAATAAATAATCGAAATATTAGAAGTTAATACTTGGGAAATTGTAATATCCCAAACCTTTTTATTCTAAATAACACACACCGCGCAGATGGTGGAACAAAATTCTCGTAAGAATTAAATGACATGCTTTTATCCATCGGCAAATGTCATAAAAACATCTTTCTGACGTCAAGGGTATGTGCACTAGAATATCCTGACAATGCGAAGGCAATGAATTCTTGGTTTTAGGATTAGTAGTTGAGAGTAAATGAGTATGAGTAAATCCAGTGTTAAAATGCACAAGTCACTTTTACCAAAATTATTATGGGCCCTTGATCGAATTGCAGACTTTTTCAAATTTGAGTTATTCCTAGACTCATCTATTTTCCACAATAATGATCTAGTAAATATTCATAACTATTATGACACTGAAATTGAGTACTTTTTCGAATTTGTGAACCATTTGAATCAATAGATAAACGTGTTTGGTGATATTCTGGAGAATCACGTAATAGGTCCTTATTTTTCCAATGGTTACTTGAATGGAATAAAATTCTTAATATTCTTGAAAATCACATTTCAGAATATCATGAATCATATTTTTTACATATAAGGGTAAAAATATGGCTGCAGCTAGATGCCATACCGGCACAGTAACAAAATTATTTAAATAGAAAAAGACACAGAGGAATGAAAGGTGATGGCAGGAGGCCAGCCACATCTCCAGATATGACTTTCATCAATTTCTTTTCTTTTTATTCCCACTAGAGAAACGTATAAAAAAACGTTATTGACTGCTGCTACTTCAATGACATAAAAGTAACGAACATCGTGATAATAGTTAAATTTCATTATCACAGTACTACTTCATGTAATGATAATGATTCTTATTGATTATCTCTTTCTATTATTAATTAAATTTATTCTAAGAACGTGAAAATTGAACACATTGAATTATTTAATTGGATTATCCAAAATAAAAATGATCCCTAGAAAGGTTTGTTGCACAATAGTAATTAACAGTAATTAGCATGCTTACTTTTTAAACACTTTGCACGATTTTTAGAAAAATAGTGTTTGGACAATTTCAGTTTATTTATTAAGAAAAATTATTTATGTTCGTAAATAAATTAATAATAATGGGTTGTTAATTAATAGTGCGATTGAACTTTTTATTATTCTAATTACACACACAATATGATTTTGCAAATTAAAATTGATCTCGGATGGGAAAACAATTTTTTCTGTACCAAAACATTACTAAATTTATATTTATTGAAAATGATGTCAGAAAATTGACATAAAGCAAAATATTTTCTCAAAATATACTGACTTGAGTAAGTCAATTCTTGATGCATATACGGAACGCGGTTAAATTATGGAACAAATTAATTATTTAGTAATCAACTCATTTTAGATAGAAGTAGTGTATAAAAATGATTACATAACTAGTTTTACCAAAATGTCGTAATAGTTGAAATGTGGATCTTCTACGACTTTATTTGCAAGGTTTTTTTCGTAATGTCAGTATCATAATCAACTGACTCATGCTAAGTAATTTGATTTATTTGAGGAACAATTTTTCACTAAACTGCAATGATAAATGAATACTGTTCAGCTCACAATAAGCAAATCGACTAATATATTCTTCTTTCACTTTTCGAATAACTTGAAGTTATTCGGTTGTGCAACTGCTATAGATTTTGCTTGTTAACTCTCAACTCTCAACTTTTAATTATAAATAACATATAGGAGAAAATCTAGAAGTGTTAGACCTTGAAGGCTATTCTATTGGTCCTCGTCTACCAATCCACCTTTTATGTGATCCAAAAACCGTGTATAATCCAAGTATACACCATCAGGTTGTAAGCATATACTAGTATCTGATAATTCAGGATTTGTTGGATAAATAAAGGTGTACTTGGTTGTTGTCGCCAAGAAATTGATTATCTGATGGTTTTAAGTATGTTGTTTTAATGATCCCGACCATACAACGCGATCCTGTCTTGGAATTAAAGAATTTCAGGAGGTTCACAAGATAATAGTACAAGTGTGTATAGGAGTTAGAAGATAAAGTAGGAAATTTGAAATTCTGATTTAAAAAACTAGCAGAAAATAGAGTAGGAAACTATTACTTTTGGGTACAGAAAGAAAAAATTCACGTCTTCAAAGACGTAAAACTGTTGTGTACACTATAGTGATTATTTTTTGTTGTTTTTCCTATTTTCAGAAGATGATGTAGAGAAAATTAAAGAAACTTGCCACGACAATGAGCGTTTCAGCTGACTAGTGGTAAATTATAGTAAATATATCCCGAAATATGTGCTCTGAACGAATACGTTAATTCGACCAACCATCAGATGGATTTTAATGCTACAAGCATTTTAATAACAGAACCACATCACAAAAAAAGAACCTTCCTAGAAATGTCCCAATTACAAAATTGTATAAACAAAAAAACAGAAATAAATCTTATTAGATTCAAATCAACCATTTAGACTGAATCCCAATAATACAACATCAATAATCTTAATAAAATATAAAATCTCTAGATCAGGTTTTATAGACAAAATAGGACTTAAATCCCCATAAGAGTAAACCTCCACTGGTAAAACAATCATCTGATCTATCAATAAGGGTACTAGAGGCGATCCCCCAACCTACCCTTTTCTCCAGTGTCTTTATGCTCTGAACCATATAAGGTTTTTTCACAGGCATGGTCTACATCTGTAAAACCTTTCTTATAAATCTCATACTCATAACTTTTATACAGAGATTTCAAAAATGTATTCTGTCTTTCTTCAAAGGAGAAAACTATGTGTAGCAGTATAAGGACGTTAATTTAAATGTATTGGGTGTCAGACGTATTTTTTTTAAATGCTGTGTGAAAGTTATAGAAACTGTAATTTGTAATTTATTCTGACGAATTTTGTTTGATTAATCTTACTAACTTTCACCAGTTTCGATTCTCATCTTACACATTGACCATTATCCTTATCTGAAATTTAGATAAAATGTAGTCTCATCAAAAAAAGTTTATTGGTTTTAAAGACGTGGATTACGATTACTTAAACTGTATACGGCGATCGGTCATCACCATTAAGATCTTTCCCTCTTTTTGTTATAATCTTTGAGAATCCGTAATATCGACCGTTGAGGTATTCCTGTGTTCGGTGTATTTAGTCGTTGAGTATTATGAGGATTATTTTCAACCCTTGATACCATCTCGAGTTTCACGTAAGGACGTCCAGCATTTTGAATGTATTTAACATCACAAGCTTATACCAGGTGTGGCAATTAAGTAACAAAACCAGCGCTTTTACAGAAAAAAAATGCATGCAGCAAAGGTTACGTATGTAGCCTGAAACCTACTCTTTCTACTGTTTGTATACAAACCAGTGTAGTCGTCGCATTCGTTTGTGTAGAGGCTGTTCTTTTTTTGCAAAAAAATTATCGACATAATAATATATTGTTGTGAAATTTCACTTGCAACTTGGAAAAACTGCAACTGAAACAAGCGTATGGCAATTAATGTCGCGTCCTCGTGTTTTTGAGTGGTTTAAGCGTTTTTTAGATGGTCGAGAAATGTTGAAGATGATTCACGTTTGGTTCGCCGTCGATAATCTTCTTCGATCTGACGTTCGTGTGATTTCTGAATCTATAAGAATTGAGAAATAATGTGTGCGGCAAATTTCACATCAAAATTTTAACATACGAAAAGTGTGCAAACTGGTGCTACATACGCCACTGTCCATTAAGAGGTTTCTAGACAAGTACAACATCCCAGTGTTAGACCACCCACCTTATTCGCCGGATCGTGCACCGTGCGACTTCGTTCCTAAGGCCAAATTTGCATTAACAGGAGCAATATTTGAGTCTGTTGAAGCTGTGAAGGAAAAATCAGCGCGCGTCCTTAAAGAACTGATATAAATAGATTTCCTGCACTGTTTAGAACAATGGAAGATTGGCCTGGAGCGATGTATATTAAAGGTGATAATGAATAAATATACATAATATCATAAAAAGTATTTTATCACCAGACTCGTTATTTGATAGTCACACTCCGTATATATTTGCTTCAATGTTACTGACTTTTGAGTAGCTGATAGTTCAGACTGGGTATATTACATTAAACAAATCGTATGCCTTTTGCTGAGATTTCAACATACTATTAGAATTGTCTTTGCGATTAATAGCAACTTGATTTTTGCTATTATGTTATACAAACTTTTTTAATTTTGTTCTTTTTTACTAAGAAAGAAAGCCTTTCAAATACTGAGTAAGTAAGCTGAAACATTGAACTACTACAATTTATTGTTAATAATTGTTAAAAATAGTAGTAAAACTAAAAAATAAGATAATTATTTGTTCACTGCTTATAAATAATCATTGACAAAATATGCAAAGTGGTCATTCAAAATTGAACTAATTGAGTATTTTCGGAAAAAGTGAATTGTTTGCAGAATTTGTTCAATAATTAAACAGCGTTCTCCTTATATTTATTATTGTTGTTGAATTATTGAGTTGATTTCTATTTTTTTATTTTATGTGTATTTATCATACAGAGTAAACTTTTTGAGTAGGTATCATTTCTTTATTTATACTCAAATATCAACGATTTTTCACTAAGGTGAGTATAACAAAGTTACAGTTGATATCAAAAAGAAAAAGATTACTCAACACCACATAAGTAAAAACTAGTTTTAAATTGATAATATATTTTTTCTACGTCCGTTTTAATATTCACGTTTATTGTTCATTCATTTGCATTCATAAAGAATGTAATTTGTTAATTAGTCAAAAAGCGTGACGAAAAGTACCGTAGCGACTCATTTTTTCACGTTTTTTCGTTAAAAAAGTGCCGTAACGTGTCATTTATTAACGCTATTATAAAATTGTTTTTTCAAAATAGTGAGCTGTGGGCTACTTTCTTTCTCATTCGTTCAAGAAAATCCGTTTTGTGTCTAATTAAAAGGAGTGTAGTTGTATTATTATTAGTGATGAGAAGTAATAGTGAAGAAAGTTTAAACTGCACACCAGAAGATGTTGTTGAATCGGCAATTGCAGCGACTATGAATCTTCTCCCTGAGAAATGTAGGGAACAGTATTTAAAGGAATATAAAAGAGTGTTACTGGCTTACTTTGAAACTTAATCCAAAATGTGGAAGTCTTCAACACTTTGGTCGACTTATTCAGAACTTAAAGGCACTCTAATGGTGAATAACGACGTAGACATCAGTAAATACTCGAAACTCATTGCATATTTGAAAAATAAATCAATTGGCAGTCAGCAAAAAATCTAAAACATTTGCCCATGAAGAAATGTATAAGTTTCTGTTGCAATCTCCAGACGAACATTATCTCATGTATAAGGTATGACATCAAAAAATTTTTTTGTAAATTTAGATATCTTTCAGGTTCCTTTAATATTCGGAATCGCAGAAGCTCTGCGGAGGGAGAAATTATGTAAAATGAAGTGTAAAGATATTAATAATACGAAAATGTTTTAAGTATCACAGTACTTGATACAAAAACTCATTGTTTGATTTACTATTGGAGAAATAACTGACAATAGATTAAACTTGGTAAATATTTATAAAAAATATAAAAACCAACGACTCACAAATGTCAAAAGAGATCATTTTTTTGCAGTATAGAAATGTAAAATAAAAAATCCAAGCTATAGGTATCAATACCTTTTCAAAAATTCCCTCGCTTATCGAAACATATTTGAATTTACCTAATCTAAAAAACTACACTGGGCATACATTTCGGCGTCTCGATTAGTTGATTCCGGTGGTGATATAATTCAACTAAAGAAACACGGTGGGTGGCAATCCAACACAATTGCGGAGGGTTTCGTACACGACTGAATAAAAAACAAAATGGATTCTGCAGTGAAAATTTTAACAGAAACAACTAGTTCGACTTCAAGCAATATTTTAAATGTTCATGATCCTACCACCAATCCAATATGTACTAATACAAATATAGACGATGCTATTTCTTTGAACTCGTTAAATGTTGCCAAATCAAGTACCAATAGTAATGTAACTTCTTCCCTTCAAATTAATTATGCCCACAGTACTTTTAATATTACTTTACAAAATAAAAATTGATAAAAATGTTGTCGAAATCTACGGACGTAGAAAATTTTTTGTATGAAACTCGTGAGTAGAGTAACTCCTTTTTCACTCGTAGGAATTGCCGTCCTACTCGTAAAAAAAAGGATTACTCACTTGTTGCCTAAATAACTATTAATGAATAGCTCATCAACTGAAACGGAAAGAATTTTGTTGTAGCTGTTGAAAAATCCAATGAAATAGTAGCTTTAATTTAAAGTTAAAGGTCTAAACATATTTCTAAAAAGTGACAAATGCTGCATTGATATTATACATATGAATTGTTCTTTGGGAAAAAATTCTTACATAGTCAAGTATTTCAAAAGCAGCTCTCAACATCTTCAGCTTAATTCAACTAAAAAGATAAATAGTTCAATCGTATGAAATATAACTGTTCAAATTTATGTATCTAACAAACCAATTCGTGCTATTTTGATCTATTACTTCCGCGTGGAACTCGTTTCCACTAGACTAATGCCGAAAAACCTTAATTATTTGGAAAACTATTGCGTGAGAAAACGAATAAATACCATTTCAATATTTATAAGCCATATTGTTACTGGCGATCAACCAATAGGTGAATAATTGAGAAAATCACATGAAATTGTTATAAACAATAAACTAATTCTCAAATATGACTTTTTTCGATTTAATTGACACAGATAATCAATTGTAGTATCAAATTAATTACATATTGTGCTTATTTCTTCCTCAATTTTATTAGTTACTATGTCGATTTCCAAATTAACTCGAAAGTTTTATTTCTTATTTAACGAAATCCATCCAAACACTATTTTTAGTGAACATTTGCACTTATTCAGTGCACGAATGCAGTTATTTTAGACAACGAATGCTATAGTTTAGCACAATTTAACATGAAATAATCAAAGCGCCTCAGCAACACGCGAAAACCTTGAATTTAGGAATTATATGCAATACGTACCTACTTACTTGATGATTTATTCACAAATATGTTCAAAAATTACCTTTAACGGAGGAAACAAGGTAATGAAGTCGTGGTTTATTGGTATAATTAAAACTGAAAAAATGAATTATTTACTGAAAAATTGTTAAAGAGCATTCAAAAGAATGCTGAAAATATACAATCAAATCAATATTTCCATCGTTAGTTTTTTAGTTCAAAATATTTTTGTTCGCCATTGCAAAGGCGAGAGAGAGAGAGGGCAACACGGGGGAATTTTTTATGGGATATGTTTTTATTTGTGGAATTACCCTAATATAGGAAAAATGTTCCTCTGCAGGGCTGACGTTGGAATGGTTTCTCTTTCAGTGTATGTGTCCGCTATCTATTGCACGTGGAATCGAATAACGGAGTTTGAAAAGAGAATCAAACAAAAAAACGGCTAGACAAAACTGCGGCATTATTATTTCAAATCTTCGACCATTTGGCTGAGTTCATCAAATTATAGGGAAACCGCAGAAAATCTCTAACTTCCACAGATGTAGTGTTGGAGTACGTACTCACCTAATAGCGATAGGAAAATTATCAAGAAAACAGGATGTTTTCTCGATATTTGGAATAGGTTATATGTAGTTTTTAAGTGGAAATATGGTTTCCTCTTGAGTTTTGAACGAAGGGGCTGTCTATTAGTCCATGTGGTGAAGAAGTTATTAGCACTTTAGCGTAGGCAATAAATATGGAGTTATAATGAATTTCAAAGTTCAGTAAATACATTAAAACTTTTATCCAAACTCTTGGAATTAGAATTTCTTGCGTCGTCAGCATTATCAGTTCTTACCTTGAAAATTGTTTCAGATTATTCTACTACTTTATTTAGCACATATGAAATATAGAACCTGTATAAGCGGAAACTGCAGAAGCGAGAAAACTTCATGAGCGACACAAAAAATGATGATTGATAGAAGTTTTAGGTGATTTTCCACATTTATAACTTTATGACAGTTTGGTACATTAGACCTTTGGAAATGAGATAATAACATTTCAACTTCAAATCCAAATCCAAAGTCGAATATTTTTGAAAAGGAAGATCAAGTATCATTGTTTTCACGAAGATACTAAACGTCTACAGAAAATTTGTTGATCATCAACATTTGGATTCAGTTGAGATGATCATTGAAGAAAGTGCGATTGAGAATGATTCCCTCAAGATGAACGAAAAATTGAAGTGATTTCATTAAATGATCAACTCAACATTATTACTAGTCCGAATCTACTATATAATAGTAGAAACCAAAGATTTATTAAAATTATGATATAGATAATCCAAGATTCTTGAACTAGTTATGGTTAGTGTGGAGGTTTAGAAAGGCAAGATAACCATATGTTTCAAAACACTATCTGGATAAAGTATATCCGTGGATCAAGATATTTTTTTATCAGTGACCTGAAAATTTACTTTCAAACAGAATATCATCAAAATGATGTTTATAATGCAGACGAATCTGCGTCATTTTTCAAGTATCCTATGAGCAAAATTTCCTTCAAAGGCCTAGAATAATCATGGAGTGTAATAAAGGAAAGAGTGACCAATTACTTCTCAATATACAAATATGGCAGGCACCGATAAAATACTGTGACCTAACTGTTTCAATTTTGTATATAAACTTGACCTTCTGACTAGAATAGCACTAGCAATACGAATACTTGGAACGTGAATCAGGGTATAATTCACGATGTTATCACAGAGAGGTTGAAAATATTAGACTTGAGAGTACCGAGCTACTATTAAACTCGGCACAAATAGTAGACGATACCACTTGGTCTTTGAATGCCAAGGTGGCGTTGCTTCAGAAAAAAAGGATGTTGATTCTAATGAGAAGAATAGTACAAACTTATTTACTGTGAAACAAAGACGAACAAGCAAGTTACTAGAAACAATACAGACAACGACATGTTTGCGAATGATACATTCATTGAAAAAAATTAATATGATAATGAAGACACCACGAGTATGGATCTAAAAAGTAAGCTGATTCCAAGAAAAGTTTTTTATGTACTTTCCCACAAAATTCTATTTATGTGGATGTTACTCCTGCAGCAAACCTTCTGAGCTACCTACTACCCAGTAGAATCTGTTTGAATCTAATGAAGTTGTAGAATCATACGAAGGCATCTTGACACCAAAGTAACAAGTCTTCGATCAAGCTCTTATATTCCACCTAGATATACTGACGATTTAGAAGCTACTACTAAACAAGAGAAAGATTTTGGTGGATAAAAAGGATTTCCTAAAAATGGTTCATTATTTCAAGAATTAGCTGAAATATTTAAGATTAAAATTATCAGTTCTGACCTCAACATTTACTCAACTTCTTGTACACTATCGTCAACTTGCATAATAAAATCTGACATAAATCTTGACTGTTGAATTGTGAAGATAATATAGAATAAGCCAGAGTTTCCCAAGCTTTTCTGTGGACTACCTTCAAGATAATACAAGCTTCAATACTGCTACTACATTTCAACCATATTCTCAAAACTTGTCATTTGTAAAGATCTATAAATAGACTTCACCTGGACTATTTTAGGAATCACTAATCTAACGATGAACATTTGTGTAGACCCTTATCGAGCCTTCCGTAGACATCTGGGGATTCCCCTGAACCACTTTGGGAACAACTGCTCTAATCAGACCTAAATCAACTTGGCCCTTTTGAACCCAGATTTAAGACAAATGATAATTATTAACGCCAATTTGGAAGTAGACTGTGCAATTGAAGTTAATTTAACAACACTTTTGTTAATTTCAAAGAAGGAACATTTTCACTAATATTACCGATTTTTCACGACAAATTTTCCATAATTTGAAAAGAGTACCAAGTCTAGCAGAACCAATTGAAAATTAGAATTGCTTTTTTCGTTATAAATATGGTAGTTTTTGAACATTCAATGTATATATCACAAAATAACAGAAAGCGTATGTTTTTGTTTTATTTCAATGATGTTCTTAGTCAAAGTTTCTAATAAGAATATTTATAATACGGAAGGTTCAATAAAACTTGAACTATCAAAAATTAAATGACAAAATTCATTACTTATTTCTGATATCAATATTTGAGAAAGTGATATGTTTCCATTTAAAAAAAAAAGAAAAATTGAAAAGTCGACTACAGAATACTCATAAACGTTATGGACTTTCCTCACGCATTTTTATTTGTTTTGATTTGACATATTTGACTCAAGAATTTCATAAAATGTTGCTTGAAAAAACTGTTTCTGTACTAGCAAAATAGAAAATAGAAGTCAAAACTCTTCAAAGAAGTGTAAAGTAAACTAAATGAGATACCATTAGTAAGATTTTACATTTAATAGAATATGTAGTTACTAAAATAAATACTTGCAATGGGCAACGAAATAAAACACTTGCTGAGGAGTGATAATTTGCTATATATTTTTCTATCTAAATTTTTCAATCAAAAATTGTTCTCATTATGAATAATAATAGACGCAAACACGAAAAAATCTTATTATGGCCGAACATTTTATGGAATTGTTTTATTTCGCTGAAACTTTGAAAGTTTGTCATGAACTGAAATTATAACACTTCCACAGAACTTCAAGGAGTTTGTTGATGCCGAAAATCTAATGCCCTTGACGACAAGCGATTTTAGAAATCCAGTTTGCCTCGAAATGCGACTTATCAAAGAATCCGAACATAGCATGGATCATTTCGGCTTCCCCGAATTGGACGTGGAAAAGAAGAACAATGTAAATAGCGTCGATCTGAATAGCATGGATAGTTCGGATACTTTTGCTAGTTGCACGACACACCCTTTCAACTCACAAGGCGATTTGACATCTGATATTCTGGATACCAATATTATCGACAGCAATTTATATGTCAATCCACTGGATAAGAGTGGAGATAACAGTCCCGTGATATCTACTGGGATCATGAGAGGTGGAGGAGTCAAAAAATCAGCTTCAGGTGATACTGCCTTGAGAAGTTTGGGAACTTCTCCAATGGACGAGAGTTTCAGAGGTTTCGGATTGTTGGAAAGAGGAAGCAGAGTTAGTTTGAATGATTCACCGCATACCAAGAGCAGAAAAGCTAGATTTCAGGTGAGAGGATTTCATTTTATATATTTCTTGTGTACTACTTTACAGAAATAAACTTATGTGTATTTCATATACTTTTAAAAGGGTCGACCTCGGACCAGATTTGGAGAAAGAGGGGGCTACTTCGATAATGATTCTCAAGAAAGTTTGGAGAAAAAGAAGAGGCTGTCGTTTATATCTTCTAGGGGTTTGGTATCAGCAAGTCGTATCATCAACCAACATTTATTTGGTCTTCAAAATTTAACATTGAAAACGGGTAAGCCCACCCACAATATTTTTATTGTTTAATTCCATTTGTTTATGTATTTGAAATAAGTTAGGTTGGGAGTTTGATATATTCTTAAGACATTGGTAGATCCTAATAATTTATTCAGTTATAATATTACAAGAATTAACAAAATAATCGATTATTTTACGAGTAGCGAGAAGTAATATGCGAAAAATAACGAAAGATTAGGGATTACGTCGAGTTACGAGACAAGAATAACAATTGATCATCATCGATTGCTCTAGTGGTATTCGTTTAGACTTTATAATGAATTTTCACTTTTCACAGAACGCCGAAAACTGCATCCAAGTAGTTTTGCGTTAGCCTCTTGATTAGGGAATTTAAAAATTTAATTACTTCCATTATTTCTGAATTTGAACTATTATTAAGCGATTTGTCGGGATTTCAAGACGTTTTCTGAGTTTTTGAAGAGCCTAAAAAAACCGAGGTGATTAAGCCACATTAAGTGATTAGTCAGTAATTTCAAGAATTATACAGGGTATTTCGGAATAATACTTCAATCCCTCGGGAAATAATTCTATAGGTAACTATAAGGAAAAAGTTGATATAATAAAACTTCCAAAAACGCTTCGAAAACGAGTTATAGTGAGCGATAGATTTCGCCCGGATTCCTGATCCACCAATAATAGGAAGCCATATTGTTTCGGGTCTGAAATTGTCAAAAATTCAATAAAATAGATCACAGATCTGTAACTGTAATAGTTTTTACGTTAACTGGCGGAAAATACAAAAAACTCAATCCAAAATACACTTTTTTACGTTTGGAGTGAAATAACTTCGTTAAATTAAACTTACAAAATTCAATTCTGAAGAGAATGATGTGTACAACCTCAATAAAAAGTAAATTCAAGTTGAAAATATCTTTATTTTACTGAATGAAAATCAAAATGATGTAGGCAAGTGTTACGTTCTGGATAATTTTGAGAAAATTATTTGTTTCCATTTTATGAATGGTAATAATATTTTTACTTTAAGCTTTATTTTTAATTGTTGACAATTTCACACTCGAGACATTCAATATGGCTTCCCATTATTGGTGGATCAGGAATGCGGACGAAATCTATCGCTCAGTATAACTCGCTCACGAAGCGTTTTTGGAAGTTTTGTTATACCAACTTTTTTCCGTATATTCACCTACAGAATCAATTCCCGATTGGAGTGCTGTTCCGTAGCACCCTGTATAATTATCGAAAAATTAAGGAAATTAGGGAAATATACCTAAGACACAATTGTAACAAATATCAAGATCTTATGATAAATTGATAACTATGTCTATATTATAGGATATTACAATAAGACTTAGACGTCTTTAAGGAAATAACTCGAATTCTACTTACTTCCTCGGTGATGATATAGGTAATGCAATGTAAGGGCTAAAATATTTAAAAGCTCATTTTTATTTGAAGCAAAAGAAAGAATATTAGACTAAATGTTATTCAACACTCCTCTTGTTTGTAGTTAACTTTTGCACTGCTTTTAATGGTAGTGATGGCCAATTTATACCATATTTTTGCTCAAACTAGTGACTTAATGATATAGCAACTATTTCGTAAATTTAGCATATGCTGAAACAATTTAACAACGTATTACAAATGTATACAAAACTGTCATGTGTCAACTACCTGCTGTCGCTTATAGATCTTCATAGACAATCGAGATATTGATAACTGTTTATTGTTGCATACGAGAAGGAAATGGAATACTAACCAACCTTATACCAGGTATTAAAAACAAACTATCTGTATATTTTCGCTGTTTACGTCAGTACAATTGAATGGAGAAGCTTTGCCTGTCAGAGGAAGCTAAATACTTAGATATCGTAGTAGAGTCCAAATTTTCATGTAACAAGAACAGGAACAAGAAAAACAAGGAATTAACGCTTCCCATACCTGTAGGAAGATGTTTAAAAAAATTGGGTTCTACAAAAATGTAATATATTGGTTGTATGAGGCAATCAGAAGACCAGAAGACTTATCACAATCTCAAATTCAGTAGGAATCTATGAAACACAAAAAGAATCTCAAAGCAGTTGGATAGCAGTAGATAGCAGCGTACAACCTTTGAAGGCAAATGAATTATGGAAATAAAAATATCCTGCACCATATTAATCAGACCTGGCTCCCAGCCACTTAGCCCTGTTTCTAATCTTCAGGCTTTATTTCTCTCCTCTTTTGTTCAGAATGTGGGATGGCTGTAGCTGCCAGAGATCTTTTCCTTTTATTTCATACGCTCCCAGATGTAGTGCTTTGGAGTTCCGTAGTGTTTCATACTTTGAGAGAATGTGGATAGAGGTTTCGTTCTCTATGCAGCAAAATCTGCACGTCCCATCATCTGCTAAGTCTAGCGTCTTTATGTGGTCATTGAGGTCACAGTGCCCGATGGACTTCTGTAGGTATTTGTAAATCGTTCTTACTTAGGTTGATAAAATCAGCAAATTTTATCTGATTATTGTTTCCCAGGAGAGTCTATGCCTGTCTTAGTCCCTGTAGGTTGTCCTAATGAATGGTTTTGCTACTATCTACCTTCTTTTCCAATGCTTTCCCTATTGTTCTGTAGCTAATACCGCAAAAAGGTTCAGGACTCATGAAGGGCTTATCTGTCCCCACTTTAACGAACTTTTCAGCTATTTCATTTCCTTCATTCTAGTGTGTCCAGGAATTCATTATAGGATTTTACTTTGATGATTCCGTTTCATCATACGATAACATTATCGCAACCGTAAACGCCTTTATTGAGGACGACAACTATCATTTGGAATACTTAAAAAAGTTAGATCACCGTTTTACTAGGTGTATAGATTTAAAAGGAAAATATGTTGAAAAATAAAAATTTCACATCTTCACTGAATGCATATTATGAAAGCGTACTTGCTTTTTTTTCTTCTGCGTTAATAAGGGAAGGGGAGTTTCTATGTGGCGTTTTTTATTACTCTTTATACATAACACATTTATCTGTTAGGACAAAATGGCAGGACTTTACTAATAATTTTAACGAGTTAGTATTGCGTGTACCACTTAAAAATTCTCCAAGGGAAAATAAATTCAGAGATTTGTAAAAAATATATAGAAAATTTTACGAGTATTCATTTTGAAGTGAACTGGTATAGCTCGACTATGGAACGAAAGCTCAAATATGTATTATATGAAGAAAAAGAAAAAAATTAATAATTTGCGAACAAAGAGTATTAAAAATGGTCACACGGCGTGAGCACTTTTTTCAAAATCGCTCAATATTTCCTTCTACTGCATATGGTTCAAACTATTTTAAAAACTTTGTTTACTAAATTCGAAGTACAAAATCTATTTACTTAAGTTTATTTATCATACATGACAAGTGAGGAATTCGAATAAAAATCGATATTACACTAGTGGCTGCAATTTGGTAAAAGGTTGCAAAATCAAGTGAAATATCTTGATTTACTGACGAAAATGTAGATATACCTTCATTACGGTATTATCCTGTAGTCTTCTCATGGAAACTAATGTATTTCGTGACATACTGATAAGAAATTCTTATTTTTTGTTGTAGGAAAAAATAGTGGAAGCAAATCTTCTCTATCAGTAGACTCGATTGACAGTCGAACAAGTCCACAATTGGAGCTCCACCGTCGTTCAAAATCAATTCTAAAGAAATCAGACAGTAGTAGTAATCGAAACGCTGACCCGGAAAGTGAACGATTGATATCTGACAACATGTCCGGATCAGAAGTGGGATTCAGTAGCGATTACAGTCCCAATAAAAGATTATCTTCTCCCCCAGCTAGTCATAGAACATCAAGTCAAAAATCGACAACTAAAAATCTGTCGACGTATCAACAAGAATTGGAACGAACGCGATTACTAAAATCACAGCTGTTTCTATTAGACGATATTTTGAAAGAAAAACAATCGTGTAATGATATGCCAATGATGGATTCGAATAAGTTGAAAATTTGTGGTGATAATGTCAGTGAAGTGCCCCTATATATCTGCCCACCACCTCCGCCCCTGGATAATTCGCCAACTGAAGAGACCAGGCTACTTTTCTGCTCTACGATGACAGCCTCGTCCCCACGACAAACCAACAATTCCATATCTAAGGGACACAATCCGTCCTCGTAGCAGTTAGAGGTAACTATTTATTTCATAATATCAAAAAATTATTCAATAAAAATTCATAGAATATTAACAAAAAAACCTGAAACGAATTACCTTATCTATAGTATTTACATTATTGATGCAAAGTGACTGATCGGTAATTGTCAATCAGTCAATTGAATGAAATATAAAATTTATCAATTAATCAATCAGAATATGACATTAATATCATCTAATTATTATTGTTTAATACAATAATTGGTAATTTTATATTTTCGCTCTAGTAATTCGAAAAATCATCCGATTTTGATGAATTTTATTTTGAAATCTTCGTTTTTAAGGCGGATTTATGAAGAAAAATATGAAGAATATCTCATCTGAAGATTCCATATAATTTTATGACTTTAAATGTGATCATAAACGCACTTCTCCGCATATAATCGTTCATAACTTTTTTTAGAAAGCATCAAACGCAGTTTTTTTGTTTATCTACACAAAAAACGAACATTTTGGAAAAAAAAAATTGAAAAAATGTTTGTTTATTTATTTTTTATCTCAACCTTAATAAGGTACCATTTTTTTAATGGTGAAAATTTTAAATTTTTCAAAAATAACTTTTAATATAATAATAAACACTTGATTAAAATTAGTGATTTTAAGAATGTTTTTGTGCATATAAATTCAATGATTACTTAATAAAAAAGGTACAAACGATTATATGTTAGAGAAGGTCAATTTTTAGAAAAATTGTTATTATTTTTAAGTGTAAAATTGTAAAAACATGATAAATCAACAACTTCATTCGATTATTTTGAAAAAGTTATCAACAATTATAAGTGAATGCATTTTCATGAACATATAAACTGAAACCAATATAAGTTTTCAATTTTTTTTATTAACATAATTTTTGTGTAAATCCGCCGTAAAAACGAAGATTTTAAAAAAATCGGATGATCTTTTGATTTTCCTGAGAAAAAAGGGGGGAACGCGAAAATATAATTATCCAATAATTTATTACTTAACTTCATACAAATCTAAAGTTAAGATATTAATAACGGAGAAAACGATTCTTTTCATTTGTTTTAATGATTCATATCGAGCCAATTTCGGAAGCAGAAATATCAATAAAAATCTCTTATCTTATTAGTGTTCCTTTCTATTGTTCTACTACTTGTAAAATTAAAAATTTTAAAAATTTGTGAGGCAATTACGAGCGACAGCTTGATTACGATCGTCGCAGTGTTTGTTTCCCTGCAAAAGGCTTTTAATGACATCAGCATCAACATAATATTACGAAAATGGTATAATATGGGTTTTGGGTAAATTGCACGCGGCGTCGGTCTCTCCTGTCATGGGGTCTCGGGATTGTAAACAGAACAGAACAGATTTACTTTTGACTCGTCTCTTCTGGTAATTTCATCATTTCCTTCATAAAAATCCAACATTGTTCGATAATTTGAACAGTTTCGGGCGCTTCTCTTATTGGAGACGAAATCAATTTCTTAGTTTTAGGTCAACCATTCGCGTGAACAACCGCTCGTGTCTTTCTCGTGTCAGACTTTCCAATAAAGGGTCTTTAGTATTCACTATTAGACAGAAGGTGTGCTCGATATTAATAAGAATGTCAAAAATGTCATTCCAAATAACATGGATATTTTAAGATACCCATATATGTAATCCCTATATGGACAGTTGTTAGGAGATGTTACGGTACCGACAGTATTCACTTTCGCTCTCGTTCGAGACACTTTATCTATACTGCGCATGCTTGAAAATTTTCTAAAATATCAGTATTATGAAAATAATAACTAACTGAAGCGCTCGTAGTGTTACTATATTTGACCGACAACGCTCTAGGACAGAGAGATCTCAATAAATGATTGATTTAGATATAGGAATACGAGCCCTTACGGGGCCTAGTTGCTGAGATAAAGGGTGTTCAAAATTTTAAATCAAACATATGCCATAAATTAAGAGCCTTCAAATTTTTTTGCTAATTTGGCAACCAATATTCTCCTTAATAAAGTAATATTTTGACATAAACTTTGAAGAAATTTAACCAGTAGCGCACAGTCAGGGTTAGTTGTAATTTTGATCCCTCTATTTTTGTACGCCACTGGAGCAAATTCTTTTGTTAATTTTGTTTTAAATTGCTCGATTATTTTTAGTTAAAAAACTAATAACCTTTAATGGAGCTAAAATGAACAGTGTTGATGAATAGTATGAACAGAAATTTGCGTCTAAACAAAAGTATGCAAGCACGTATTTAATTTACTAATTAATCAATTATTCATTTCGAATACTGATTAAGCATAAGTAATTCAAAACAAATAAAAATTATTCATAATCTCATTTTTAAACAAAAATGTATTACAATAAGAACAAAATTGGCAATGAAAATAAAAATAATAATAGCAAAAATCAAATGTAAACAACACTGTATTACAACAATAACAAATATGACAAAGTTACAGTAGTTGTTCAAACTGTTGGCCGCTTACTTCACTACACTTATTACACCGTTTTGTCATTGAAAAACGTGTCTTTGAGAATAAATCTGGATAGGATTGAATATTTTCTGCCACAGCTTGAATTCTAACTATTAAATCTTAATTAGAATCGATTATTGTTTCGTACACTGAAGACTTCATATAGCCCCATATAAAAAAATCGATAGGATTTAAGTCAGGTGATCTTGGAGACCAACAATTGGGTCCACCCCAACCAATCCATTTTTCTTTAAAACGGCTGTTCAAGTAATTTCTTGCCGCTGCAGCAAAATGAACAGATGCCCCATCGTGTTGAAACCACATGTCTTGTCTAATATTTAACCATACATTCTCCAACAATTCATTCAACATTTCTTCTAGAAAGCGCGTATAAATTGCTCCATTTCATTTATTTGGTAAAATGTAAGCCCCGATTAAGCAACCTCCAACCATACCCACCACACATTAACCGAATATTTATGCATTAGAAATATTGAGTAGTATTAACTTAGCTGCTGACTTTTGTTTAAAGGCAAATTTCTACAACACCGTTCATTTTAGCTCTATAAAATGTTATTAATTTTTCAACTAAAAACAATCAAGCAATTTAAAACAAAATTAAAAAAAGAATTTGTTCCAGTGGTTTAAAAACTAGGGGGATAAAAGTGACAACTAACCCTTACAGCGCACCACTGGTTAAATATTTCAAAAATTTGTTTATTAAGGGGAATATCTCTACTGATGGTTATATATCCAACTTTGTATAGTAAATTGTTTAGGATAGTTTACTTTAGATCGAAATCAAAATCAGAATCATTCTTGTAGTTTCACTATATTTTTTTATATACAATTTCCAAATCAACAAATGTCATATTCAGAAATATACGAAATCTTAGCGTACTTCATTAGTTGCCTTCTAATCTAGATGCAAAAAGAAAATAATATTCCAATTATGAATACATTAGTCACATATATTTGTGCATAATTACATCAATATTTTATTTAATGGGTTTGTACAGTAAGCCTGCAAAGCTGTAAGTATAATATTGCTGGAAAAAACATAATATTTTGGCCATAAACTTGCTATTGAATCTCTATTTAAGAAGGTTGTTTTGGGTAGCATTCTTATATAGCACGTTGTTTTGCAGTTTTGAAATGATATAACCTCGTTGTACGGTATTTTTAATACAAAACGTAGTCACTTGGCATCAATAACACAGACCGGCATTTTTCAACAACAAAAGTTGATTCAAAAATTTTAATTGGGATTTATGGTAGCGAGGATTTCAAACCTGTTTTTATTTTTTAAAATCCCAAAATATAAGAATACCATGATTTATTTAACTTTTAATCTGGTTTTATATTTTATACGAGGGTTTCTACTTAAGTTACGTTTGTAACCAATTGTCGAAGCAGTTTTACGATTCCGATTGAGGTAAAAAAAAAAAACGTTGATCGATCTCGAAATTTATTTTATATCTGCGGGAATAAGAAGAAATCATTGAGTACCAAACCAGAACTGTATGTACAACGGATGACCCATCAATTCGATGTTTTGTTTTTGCTTGAACTGATGTGCTAGAGCTCGCATTGACGGAATGGTAAATGATTCGTCTTCTACGATTTCTTTCCCTGAATTTTTTTCTCCTCGCAAACAAATGCTGGTGTACTATTCAGAATTGACCGTTTTACGTTGCTCTAATGTAACGGTGGCGACGTGTCTAATTCTTCCTAAAAACAAGCGATTATTTGCTTCGAAGGGTTCCGTGCGCAAAGACTTTTGTTGGATTTGGCTCGTCTTGAAAGACCCATACAGTCAATTGTTGTTTAGTTTCGGGTTTATATGCATACATCCATTATTTGTCGCTTGTCACGATCTTATAGTAGTATTCTGAAATACAGCCATTGAATTTTTCCAGCATGTCTTTAGATCAATCGACACAATCTTTTTTTGAGCGATTGTCAAATTATGCGATATTCAACGCGAAGAAATCTTTTTTGCAGCCAAATGTTCATCCAATAATGAAAGTATGCAAGTGGAACTAATACCCAAGAATGCCTCAATAGCACGGTATGTGACATGATGATCTTGCTATATCGGTTGACTCATAGCATCGATGCTTTCTGGCACATTGTTAAGATGAAGTTTGCGATTTATTTCATTTTTTGACCAAGATGAATGTTTCAAGAATCTATAAACAACTCAAATAGTACTCGTATGACAACACGCTCTGAGTACGTCCACTATTAAAAATGGCAAACTTTATGATGGCAATGTCAAATTTGACATATTCCTAGCACTAAAACTTCAGTAACAACCCTCGTATAAAGTACACAAAATATCCATACGGAAGCGGTTAGAAATATTTATTCTTGCTTCACACTTAAAATAACGTTTTCTTTGTTGGATAAAAATTCTTTTGGTTGTTTTTTGTCGTATTCAGCTGAATCCATCATTTTTCTATCCCAGCGACCTTGATACCTTCTTTCGATATTTAAAATATATTGATGAAGTCTTTAATCTTGCTCCTCACTAACTTCAACAAGATTTTCCAGGAAATATTACAAATGAGAATGTAAAATATGAATTTTTATGTCCATATTACAATCAAGAATCATACATTTTTTCAGCTTATTTTCAACGATCTCAATACAGGTCTTTATAATTTCCTAGAAATTTATGTACAACTTCTTTGAACTTCTTTAACAGGTGATATTCCCGAAAATCCTGTCCAAACTAATAAATTTTAAAACACACTAACTGACCGGCAGACTTCGTACTGCCTCAATCGATAAATAAAAGACTTAAACTTTTGTATAAAATAAACTTAAAACAAACAAAATTAAGTCTTTTTTTATTAAAACAAATTTAAAAAAATGCTCGCTATGAATGAAGTTTAAATATTATTTTCGATTAATTACACATGATGTTGCTAACTAACAAAACAGAGTTTTTCTGAAATACTGGCTATTTTTATGAGGTTTCATTTTGATATTGACAGACACACACAGTTATGATACAGTCTGTTAATCAATTTAGAGATGACGATTTTCCGACGCACGAACATGCGACGTATTATTGTCCATGCGCAAAACAGGTAAACTCCAAGTTGATCTCGCAAAATTTCAACGACTGGCCTTGCGATTTATTTATGGTCATCGTAAAGGCCAGACACGTACCGTACCGGAAATTGTAAACGTTTAAAATCGAATTGTAAATCCGTTGGAATCATCGGTATGCACAGGATCAAGACATCCTCTCCTTTGTATTTTTCTTTATCATTCTTGCCTCAATGACGTTATTCATCACTTTTTTCACAGCCAGTTTTGTTCCATTGCACAGGCAAGGTTGATTAATGTTACGTAGCATGATAACAACTGATCCTACTTTTAAAATTGTGAGGTGGTAATACAGGTAATTCCAATGAATTTAAAAACTCAGTGGGATAGTTGACTACGTCATCCTGGTTAATAACAGTGCCGACTGATTTGAAAGAAACCAACTGTCCTGGAAGAAAATTCTGAACGGTTGCATTGAGATCCTCGACATCTCTTCCTCGTTTGAGTGTGTGACGTGACACAAACCTGTGGATAATATGATGAATCCGGTCAAGGTGTCCACTGCGACTTTATTATTTAAAATGTCTATCAACTGCTTCGCAAACACATTTGCAGTTTCATCACAAAGGATAACCGTAGCAAAGAAAGTTCTCACGCACGTAGCCATAATTGTAACTCACTAAGATAGAAGGATGCACTCTTTGTCTGAGGTATCAATTGACATAGAAGATGGATCGACATATTAGTTGGTTGTCAAATATCAAATATTAGGGTTGAGTTCAGAAAGTTAATTTGTGATAAAACAACAAAATTGTTGTTCTTATTTAATTCCGAGCATTTTCATATTTATTCTCGTCTTAAACCTTCTCTGGACTTCCACGAATAGTTCAAGACCAAAATTAGTCAAATCGGTCCAGCCGTTTTAGAGTTTTAGCGAGACTAACGAACAGCAATTCATTTGTATTATATATATATATATATATATATATATATATATATATATATATATATATATATAATATATATATATATATATATATATATATATATATATATTTCTATCAAAGTCAATTTGAATATTGAATTTTGAATTCCATGAGATTAAAAATTTTTACAAGCTTTAATAATATCAAAATCACAGGAAATCTTAATTAATTATTTCCCACTCGATGTATACATAAGTATTCGACAGCTCGGAAAATATATTGAAGTTAGTCCACTTTGGTGTTTCCTTGCCACGTTCCCAATACAAAACTGAGGTTAACTATTTAAAATCACCTCATCAAAAACTTCGTGCAGGTCTGTGTAATGGAAAAACTTTATACATGCTTTTTATGGTGGAATATAAGTTTGTTTTTTACAGAAATTTGGATCATCGTCTCTCGAGAGTCACGTAGAATATCACGCATTCAGACAACTACACATCAACTATTTGAAAAAATGCAGCAAAAAAGTGTAATATTTCTTGAAAATTTGATAACAATTGGTGCATTTTGCGTGCTTTGTTGTTTTTTAAAAAATATTTTTGGGCGTTCGTTACGAACTATTGCCGTTAGTTAGTTTTTGCAACCATGTTATATTATAAAAGCTACTACACACTTGAATATGAACGAATTTCACGATATAAAAAATGGATGTGTACAAGAGTAACATATCAACAAGGATTCTTTTGTTAAATGTCTTAAAATTATTTCGAGTGACCAGACTTTGGAACATATTTTACACTCAAATTCAATACTTGAGATTTTTTTTGACAGATGTTATTTCGAATTATAATGTAGTAATAGATTATTGGATTGACTTGGTTCTCTTCTGGATTGTGGATGAATCGATAATAAGTGGGATCTTAATTAATTACGATAATTAATTACGATAAATTAACTTTATTTATTGATATATCTGATACATGAAAAAATCAACTTCTACTCTGGACGGAATATAGGGGAAAGCATCCAGGGCTACAGACTTCCATAAAAGAGGGGCCCTCAAAATAGAGACTTCGCAAAATATAATTCTCCAAATTCCAACTAGTAAAAAGCTGCAAACAACTTTTTTTCGCTGTTTTTCGTACGCTTATGGATCTTCTTTGATAAGATTTGTTATCTCTTGTGATTTGAGTTATTGCATCGATATTCACTTCTTTTCATTATCTATTATCTATTATTTTGAGCCTATTACTTTTTATCTTAGGCAGGTATCTTTCTTTCTTTCTTCCTTCACCTAGATTTGGGACCAGCAGTGAGATCTGTTGAACCTAGGTGGTTATGAATATTATAATCTTCATAATTAACTTTTCTATAGAATTACTTTTAATCAACCGACCTAGTTTTCTAATTGTTTATACTGTAATATTAAAATTTCTGTTACATTTTCTATATATTTTCAATTAGTCCATGTATAATATTATCCGTCAAAATAACAAGATGTATGGATAGTTTGTATACTATCCATGCTTTATAAACTAGCCAAGGTTTTAATCGTAACATACTTAGACATAAATGCTGTTGGTGTTCAGATGTCGCTTATTAAGAACTGAACATCCTTGATTCGATGACCTCTTGTACACATATCCATGGAAAAAAACTTTAGTGTAAGATTTTTTTGCGAGAATTAAAAGTGATAGGTGCCGCGAGGAATTAATTTTAGACTTTATTTTATAGTGATTTTTGCAAAGTTTATAAAATATTGAAATAAATCATGTATAGTAAGAAAGATAACTGTTATATCGATAACTGAATCGAGTTTTTGAAACTGTATTAAAAATGGAATTAGAACTCAAAATTGAGAAAGTGATCAGGAATTGAATGGTTGATTTTGGCGATTAAAGTTATTGACTTGAACAATATCTGTTAACTGAGCTTTTCATTAGAAAAAAATCAAATTAATTTATGAGCAGAGCCAAGATATAATCTTAGTTCATCACTTCGTATCCTCAGTTTTGAAAAGATCTATTTTGCTTTAAAATATTGATATC
The DNA here is from genome assembly GCF_026250575.1 of Diorhabda carinulata. NCBI lineage: Eukaryota > Metazoa > Arthropoda > Insecta > Coleoptera > Chrysomelidae > Diorhabda > Diorhabda carinulata. The sequence goes on along the minus strand of NC_079462.1, from coordinate 21,907,612 downwards.
GAGCATGAATGGAATCTAGTTGCTATCTATATCTAGTTTAATATGAGGGACTTATTTATTTAATGATTATTTTTCTCAAGACTTTTAAGTATTTGCAATACATGCAGCTTCTCAAACGTTCGTTTTAATTATAAGAAATTCTACGATGAGATGAATTTTAATTATTTGAATAGGGAGTTGACTACTTAAGAACAGTAAAGAAATAGAAGAAAGGCTGGGAGGCAAAAATATAATAAGGTATATAAAAGCACAAAGACTAAATTGGGCAGGACATATGATGAAAAGGAAAACTACAGAAATGGTGAGGAGGGTAACACAATCGATACATTTATTGCCAAGAGGTAGACCAAGAAATACCGGGAAAAACCAAATTTGAGAAAATACAAGAATCATAGAAATAGTAGACTGGAAAACAAAATACGAACAGGAGGAAGCTGACAAACGAAGCCAGGACCAACAAAAAACTATAACAAAAAGAACAAGGGCAGTAAATTACCCCAATATAGGGATTTATATGCGTACAAAGCGCTAATCATAATCCAAGATATTGAACGGCATAATGATGATGAAGACTCAAGTGATAAGACTTCTAGATATTTGCAATAAAGGTAGATTCTCAACTTTTCGTTCTAATTGTGAGAAAATTTCTTTAATGTGTTTATGTTTTTAAATGTTCTTGATTTTACGTCTCTTCTGTTCCAAAATTAGTTTTTTTTTAATAATTTTAGAAGATACATAAAAATTGACGTTTCGACTAATTTCAAGTCTTTATCAAAATTTGATATTGACACTGACAATTTGCGTAATTATGGATTTATGGAAGATGGAATTGTTCCAAAAGGCCATTGAAAATAATATTTACTGCTTTTTCTTCATTTATAAAGTGTAAAACTATCCACTAGCCATTTTCTAAAATTCTTATCAATTAATAGAAAATGGAAAAAATTACAAAAGAGCACAACTTGGGGGGACAGATTTATCTAATAAATCAAATATAGGCAGGAATGTTAATATATAATATCTAGAAAGATATCTAGAAACAAAAAATAATTTTTAAATGACGGAGAATTTAAAAATATTTCAGGCGTGGGGCTTCTTGATAAAAAAATTCTTATCTTAAATGAAACATAGTTAATAGAGAAAATAACTAATCAATTGTTTTATATACATTTTCTAACATTATATATAGAAAAAGAAGGAAGTGACTAGAAATTCCTGCGTCATATCAGCATACAAGCGATTCAAATTCTTCATTTGAAAATATCATTACAAATATAAAAACTTAGCAAATGCCCAAAAGCCAATCTCTAATACTGTTTACTGTTGTACATTTTTTTATCAATTTTTAATCCTAAATACTACGCTTTGGCAAATACAGGAATGAATGTGAAATAGCCACGCTCTTCAATGCGCGTTACTAGATGATGGTACGGTCCCTCGAGCAGGTATACTTGACTACTATTGTCAGTTCTATTGTGTCTGTTAGATAGTGAAGATCACTGCATGGGTACCTCTGTTCATTATTTACCTCACTAATTCACCAAGCGCATTTTCATCGGAATACTTTCTCATTTTAATTTCGTGCCTCTCGTACATTTCGCGACTGCTGTATTTGCCAAACTGTACACTATATGGAATATAATTGAACCATATACACATACCTTTTAAATGATTTCTGTCTGTTGATATTTTGATATTTCTTCAAATATGATATCTCAAATTTGGGTTCTAACAACATAATCAAAAAGTTGAATTTATAATTATTAGGTTGTGTTTATAAACATAGGAATTAAAAAATGAGTCAATGATTACAGCAATAAGTTATGATTTTAGTTGTACTTGAAGAAAATCATTGAAGTAAATTTTGTTAAAATTATGTATAGCTACTTTTATCTTATCTACTATCTGTAGATATCTTGAAAATAAATGAATATGAACTGTTATTATTTTGATACCCGTATAACCTATATTGAACTTTTTTTTAATTTCTTACCATACATACCATAAAAGAAGGTAAGTATAGAACAAAAAAGATCTTCCCTGAGTCGGTACCAATGACATTTTTTCCAGTTACTCGATTAAATTCTGAATTTTTGTGCGAAATACATATAAATAAGTTACTCGGCACCATTAAGGGACAGATCTACCATTAGAGCCACATATTATAAATATATATGTGTTATGGTATTTTTCACAATCTAAGAAAACATATTTGCTATCGAAACCAATATAAATTCGATAAGACTCAGATGTCGTAAATTTATAGCAATTTATCGAGAGGGCATTTTTCTTTTATTATTATATTTGGTTTACATTGTTGTATCATTGCTGGATTTGAAACTTTAATATGATGGGAGGGTTAAATTTTAATCTTAAATCTACTAAATGATACACAGTATATTAATACATAAATAGATATATAACATTTTATTTATTACTAAATATTATCTAGTTCAATTTCGCTATCGCTACTATCTTGCAAATCAATAGGTTTTCTTAGGAGTTCTTAACTATTTATAAGATTGTACATATGTTAAGCTCAAAGACCAAAAATGAACGCGTTGTGGCCAAAATTCGAAAACTACCGCGGTTGTATCGCAGTGAATTCAGACTGGAATCCTGCTAAAAACAGACATTCTGGTATCCTTCTTCTGACCCCGCATGTAAAATTATTACATCTATATACCTTTTTTGTATCTATTTATGAAGCATCAACTGATCAGTTATTGGATGTATCATGGGTGTCGTACCAAGTCTCATCTAGATAGATTATTTTTCAGTTTTTCGATCCAGCTGTATTTTTTTCGAGATATTATTTTGCAAGCGCTATAACTCCATTATAACTCGCGTTTGGTATATTTTTTTGAATAAAAACGTAAAGTACGCCACAAAGTTGTAGTGGAACAATTAATTTCACAGATTCTTTAAACACTCTCCGTGAAAATGACAGTAACGTTGACACTTTTTGTTCTGCATATATTTCATAAATATTCAGGCGAATTAGGTCTTCTTTAAAGGAATCAATGCACTTTGGAGTACACCATTGTCTTTTCGTGTTGTTTTAGAAACTATCGAATTATTCACAATTTTCTTAACTGTACCTTCAAGGATGTACATTAAAGCTGAAGTCTCAACGAAAAGTATTTTCATGGCTTCGCTCTTTCACCGTAAGTAAACACATCATTTTTGTCTCGATGGGAAAACATTTGGTAGACATTTTTAAAGACACTATCGAACTTCGTAGTACACACTCTCATTCATGACTCGAAATGAACTAGAACACAGACAAAAACCTGTTAGGCAAGGCGCAAATTGGGACACGTATAGTACGTGTGAGGTAGCGTGACACGACTCGTATATGCTACACGTGCTGCGTGGTGACCTGCATATTGAGATATGCATTTTCAAATAGGAAATGGTGAGGTTTAGATTTGATTGGCAGTTCGCAACTAGCAGCCACCTAAAAAGTGTGACATTTTTGACAATCAAACAAAACAATTGTTGTTATTGAAATTAAGTTATGAATCAGAATCGGATTATACTGAAGAGGAAATCTTGTTTTATTCCTTATTGAGGAAGAAAGTTGAATCACCTAATAAATTTATTCTATCAAAGAAAAAAACACTGTACAATTTACAATTACAACTAAAATGGGTGAACTGATTGCTAATTATTTCTAGATGAATCGAAACCAGTATGCTGCATCACCATTTTTTGTATCTTGAAGCTCTCTGTGTTCCCTCGCCGCCTCTATTAACTTTTTGTCATTTTTTCCTAAAAAAATTAAAGAAAGACTTGCTAGTCACCCACACGTGCGGCACAGCAAACTGTGTCTGAACTATGAGCTCATGCGTGTCATATCGGGTCGCGCTGTGTCGTCATTTTGCGTCAATGTATTCAATCTTTTACATATATTACAAAACTACGGTCTGTACTGCGTCACTTAACACGTACTATACGTGTCCCAATTTGCGCTTTGCCATATGGTCAGATATAAATATAAAAGTAAAATTTATTCTATTGCTACTTATATAGCCAACAGAGGCCAGTCACTTTTTTAGATCCTGAAAAATTTTATACCTTGATAGGTAAGGAACTAGTAATCAAACGAAATGGTTTATGTGAAAAACTATCAGCTAAATCAACAACTTCAACAAAATAATTACAATTAATTGAAAATAACAGTTGGAAATTAGCTGAAATATTTATTTTTTATCTCAAAATAAAATAAATCAGATATCAGATTTGTAAAAAAATACCCATTGGCAATTTTTTATAGTTTATTATTAAAAATCAAAACTCTATAAAACAAATTATAAAAGAAAATATGGGTTCACATTTGTTCCTAAATTAACCTCCAGATTGGTTATTTTGAAACTTCGCCATCTCTTTAAGATAAATACTTTGTTGTACACAGTTCCTAATCCCGTAAAGTTCTACTTCCCACTCATAAGTAAACCATTCATTAAACACATAAGGTCTATCGAAATTCAAACCGTTTTCCCACAAGTTGTTGCTACATTCTTCAAAATAACGACCATAATCTTCATATTCATTCGAATTTTTTCGTGTCTCTAATATACAGGTTGGTATAACTTGAAATTCTGGTGTGGGAACTTTTTTGACAGGTATCCATTTCATTGGATCTATTTCTTCAACTTCACTAACTGATTCTTTTTTTGGTTTCTTTGCAACGTGAGTAGAAATTTGATCAAGTTCGCTTTCTGCTGTATCAACATCTTCACTAACTTCATCTGCTTCAATACATTCTTCGCCTTCATCATATTCTTCTTCTTCAATATATTCTTCCTCTTCATCAATATATTCATCATCTTCATCAATGTATTCTTCAATATAATTTTCATTATCACAAGTTACTGTGGATGTTGAGAGTTTGTTTTTAACTAAGTTGGTTAAAACTTCTTTCCAAGTGTTATCATTTGAATATACGAGTTTGTCATGTCCAAATTGAAATATGTTTTCAAAATCAAGATTGGATTCTTCAGCAGCAGGCTTTGAGGTAGATGGTTGATAATTTTTACAATCCAGCACTTTTTCTTCTGTTTTATTGGTATTTTCAATGTTATTGGTGTTTTCAGTGTTATTGGTGTCTGTAATATGCTCCAATATATTTAAAATATCTGATATTGACTGCTGAGACATTTCATTAACTTTATTTTTATCTCTAGTTTTTATAATGTTCAAATGTTGTTCAATACATAATTGATCTTCTGTTGTGTTGGAACTACTCAAAATTTGTGAAACATTAAACAGAGCTTTATTTTTTAAAATCAATGATTCTTCATCTTGTATTTCAATAGAAACTTTCTTCTTAACATAATCATTAGATTTAATTTCGTGAGTCTTTGGATTATTCTGCGATAGTAGTTCCATAACTGCGTGAGCATCAAATTTTTTATCTTTTTCGGGAATTTCCGTACTGGATTCTAATTTGAAGTTTTCATTTAATAAAGAATCTAAAATCTGGTTTGCATCCATATCAGATACTTGTTTTTTAATATCATCAACTTCGCTTGTTTCATTCAGCATATTAACTATTTTATCTGATTGTTTTTGCGGTGTCTTTTTTGATTTAGATTTTTTTATATTCTCAGGTTTTTCTTCATAAATTTTTCTATTAAACGCAGTTTTATCCTTAGAAACATTTACTATACTACAGATATGCTCTTCTGGAGGTATACTTATTTTAAGCAATTCAGGAATGCTACCAACAAATATTGGTAATTTGGGTATAAGCAAAGTGTTTCCCCCAATATTTCCAAGAATTTCTTGTAGACCTAGTAATTCAGAGCCTTTAGAAGCTAAATTAATACATACACCCATTGATCCATATCTACCGGCTCTTCCCATTCTATGAAGGTACGTCATGGTGTCATTTGGAATGTCATAATTGATAACTAGGTCTACATTCGCAGCATCTATACCTACAAGTAAGATTCATAATTAGAGAACTTTTTTTCTATGCATTGTACTTAATACTTACCACGAGCTGTTAAATCAGTTGATATCAGAATCCTACATTTGAAATCTTTCAACTGATTAATAGCTAACAGCCTTTGCTCTTGCTTTTGAGCAGCAGAGATGTAAGTAGCAGCCCAACCTTTTTGATTTAGAATGTTATTGAGACTTTCCGCTTTAGTTTGATAATTGGTGAAAAGTAGGCATTGTGTAAAAGATATATCTGATAGTATCTTACACAAAATTTCATTTTTGGCTTTCATTATCTGTACAGAACTAAATGATTGATTGATGACAGTAACAAACTGTTTTAACCCAAGTAATAGAGGACTGTGTATTTCTGTAGTAACTTGTGTTGGAGAAAGCATGTATTCGGATAGAAGTTCTTTTAACTGATCGGGATAAGTTGCACTTGTAGCAATAATCTGCTTCTTGGAGGGCAAGCTGTTATAAATTTCGTTAATATCATTTAGAAAACTTTGTTCGAGAAGTTTATCAGCTTCATCAAGAACAAATAAATTAACGGAATTGGTGTTAAGAAGTTTTTCATTGATGAGATGTTTTATCCTGCCGGGTGTACCCACAGCTATGTTACAATTTTTGCATTTTACTTTGTCTTGTGCCAATGCCGTTCCACCTATGAAGGATTCTACTTGTAGATCTAGAATAAAACTTATTTTTAGATCATTTGTAAAAATGAACCAACTAAATTAACTGATGTGAATATTTTCAATGAAGTGAAACTTTTTATAGAACACTCTAGGAGTTTTGGCATGATTCGTTAAATTTGTTTCTTATTATTATGTGCGTTTTGTCCGTACGTCCGTCTGTAGCAGCGATATCCCCTCACAGGAAGCATGTAGCGAGCTTGAATTCTTTGCATTTAATTCCTGTATAGCTGTAGATTTGTCGAAACGAAAGAAATTTCGGGCATTATTATGAAAAAATTAATTGAATTAAATCAACCAAAATATGATTAAGTTGGAATTTCTGGAACCGTTCGTGATATTCATACTGAACACACTATTTACCCCAAGACTCACAATTACACTGCCTGATGGGCGTTTCGATAATCAAGTTATTTTCTTCAGAGATAAACAGTTTATCTCGAGTGTCTGAAGACGATAGCTTGGTTATCGAAACGCGCGTCAGACAGTGTAAAGGTGTAGTGTAGTGATGGTGTAAACAATGTGTTCATACCTTTGGAAAATTAAGTACTTACAAAATTGAAACTTTTATTTTTTAATAATATTTTCCATTTTTATGAGAATTGTGAAGAAATAATAAGGACAAAATTATTGTATAAATAAAATTATTGTTATTTTTTTATAAATTAAGATTTTCCTTAATATTTATTACCAATTTCTAATAGTGAAAAACGCGCTATAATCCCTGGCTCCGAGAGTGCGACGACTCTTTTTTTATTTTTTTCTTATCAACGTTTACTTAAGCAGATTGTGAGAGGCGGAAAAAGTTTACGAAGATCCGCAAAAGGAGGAGACAAAGAGAATAGTCGGCGAACATTGTTTATTGATGGCAATAGCGTCCTTGCATACTTTTTTATACCTTAACTACGTTTAGTAAATCGTTTTTAATCACACAATATTTTTTGATTTTTTTTAAACGGTATATTAGTTCATAAAAAATAAATAAATTTAAATACCTAAATGATGCGCCAAAACGCATTTGTTTTCACATGACAGAGTGTGACGTAGAAAGTAAGTAAACAGCATGAAAAATAATACAAATGTTTTAACATCCAAAGCTTTAATCATAACGTAACCTTCAAAGCTATCATCTTCATGACTACATTTTGATAAAGTTCAAGCAAAAAATGCGATAACGACGTTACTATAAGAAAGTCTAATTAGTAGTACGTACGGAGCTGCTTCTACTCCACGTATTTCAGCCAAAGTAAATAATTGAATATATATAGTCTTTGAAACCTTTACAAAAACACAAACCGCACTAAACAACCAATTACCTCCGCTCACAACAACAGAATGGCGACCACGTTTCAGTATTTACTTACTTTCTACATCACAATCGCAGTACACAATAGAAACATGTTTTGTGTCACGTATTATTCAAATTATCATCAATTTATATTTGCAATTGATAATATTTCAAGTTATAATTTGATACAATTTAACCTAAATTCATAAATAAGAAGAGTTTATCAATATAAGTTCTGCATATGAGTCAAATGGTATTTATGTTATTCATTTCACCTAGAATTTAGGATTGGTGCAGCTTGTAAGATCTTGCATAGTAGGGCAAATAGGTCTCATTTTATCAGATAAAGTTTTAGTAACTAGCCTTGACCTATTAAAGGATTCCTTTTTGTAATCCAAAATTATTTGATCTTACATGAGGATGAATAGACAAAAAATTTAAATTCCATTCACCAACGATAGAAATTGCTTTATCAGATGTTTGTTTATGTTATTTTTTTAACTCAAGAATGTCTTTATATTATCTGATTAAGTGATAATGATAAAATTGATTAAAGACCATTGGAAAAATTTTATTGAAATTTATTTGTGGAGGAGTATATGATATATAAATGAAAAAAATTATTACAACCATTTATAATAACAACGAATCTTCTGAGGTCAAATGGAAAGTGCTGCTTTAGTTATACATAAATATAATTGGCCACCTGACATATATGAAAACACTAAATCCAATTTTCAATATTGGTACTCACTGTTATAGTTGATTCTGGACACTAAGATATCGTTGGCCTAATAGTGAAACCACCTAACTCACTTTTTCCAAATTTTACAGAAAGAAAAAAATTTTTTCTCAATTTCAATACACTAATTTACTGAATGTATTAATAATAATAATACGAGGGTGAATCAAATATAAACAAGACTTATTTTTTAAAATATTTATTTTGATTTTAAATGCACAAACAATCATAATCTCCTGATTTAGAAGCACATTTTTCCCAGCGTATAGGTAATTTTTTAATTCCTTCCAGGTAAAAAGAGTCAGGTCGTGTTTGTAGCCAATTGCGCACATATGCTTCAACCTCATTATCGCTGTGGAATTTTTGCCCTCCCAAAGCTTCCTTGAGAGGACCAAAGACATGGAAGTCGCAGGGAGACAGGTCTGGACTGTATGGAGGGTGTTCCAGTGTCTCCCAACCCAGTTGCTCCAATTTTTGTACTGTCAGGGCTGCCGTATGGGGGCGAGCATTGTCATGGAGGAGAATCACTTTTCTCATTGGAAGGTGTCGTCTTTTGCGGCGATATGCAAGTCTGACCTCAGTCAAAATTTTGCAGTAGTACGCCGCATTAATTGTTCTGCGCTCATGCAAAAAATCAAGGTGCAGCAGGCCACACTGGACAAAAAAAAAACGGTAGCCAAAACCTTGCCAGCCGATAATCGTGACTTGGCTTTCACTGGTCCGATTTCTCCTTTCTTCCTCCACTCCATACTCGTTTATTTCGACTCAGGGGTGTAGTGATGCACCCACGTTTCATCACAGGTGACAATGTGAGAAAGAAATGGGTCTTCTTCTTCCCGAAATCGAGCAAGAAGACGCTCACACACTTGAAAACGATTCAGTTTCTGGTCAACTGTCAGAAGACGAGGAACCCACCTGGCACACACCTTGCGATACCCTAGCTCCTCTGAGAGTATAGAGTAAGTGCTCCCATAACTTATTCCAACCTTAATTGCAATATCCGAAGTTGTTAGACGCCTATCACCTTCAACAAGTTGACGAACACTGTCGATGTTGCCCGCTGTAATGCTGGTGCGGGGTCTGCGGTCATGGCTCTCATTTTCAACACGTTCACGGCCCTCCACGAACTGTTTATGCCAAGCAAACACTCTAGCTCGCGACAGCGTCTTTTCCCCGAACTGTCCAGTCAATCTTCTCAAGATTTCGGCCGGTTTTACACCTTCTGCAGCTAAAAACTTTATAACAATACGTTGCGCAATAGAGGGAGGAACCTCCTGCAATAATAACGTTCTTCCATCACTATTGCGCGCGCAGGTCCAAAAGTCTCGTTTATATTTGATTCACCCTCGTAAATGCAACTATAAATTAAACATATGTGATTCAGCAAGTTCAACAGTTTAATAAGATATTTGTTTAATCGCGGATTAGTAACTTGTGTTTGTTATGACGGGTCGAAGTTCAATGCCATATATGAAACATGGGCCAGCGAACTGTTACTGACTTCATGCAATTTGGTGGCCTTACTGAAATGTTTAAACTACCTACCAAATTTTTGGATGTTTAACAAATTTTTTCTCTATATATATTGATCAAAGAATTAAAAAAATATGATAAAAGTGGTATATAAACTATCCAAAACTATTTTTTTCTCCAATCATGTAAGCACCCTATTAAAATACTGTTTCAAGAGTTATGTGGTCTAGTAATCATTTTGTAATTTACTTAATATTTTTAGCTATTTTAGTGAAACTTTAGTGAAAACTTGATGAGATATAATTTTAATTCTTGAAGTTAGGTTATTTTTGGTTTTTAACACTAAAAAAATATTTTGAAAATGTAATCAGATTTTCTATCAAAATAATGTCAAGGTCTTATGAACAATAATTGGACGTATCTGCATTAAATTGGTTGTTGAAAACTACTACTAGGATTAAAAAAATAGTCCAATTTAATATTGAACAAATCTAAACCAATAATAAGCCAAACCACAAATAAAAAAAATGGTCTCAGAATAAATTATTCAAAAATTAAGCTGTAATTAAATATGTATTTTGGTATAGTCAGTTTTAGTTCTTGAATATGATTGATCATTTTTCATATTCTGCAATTATGTTTGCATTATCTTTATTTTTAGAATTTTTTCTTAATTGACGAGCTCCTGGGAGAGGAAGCTCTTTATATTGTTCCTATAGTCCAAGAGCTATAGGCGGAATTTCACAATGATCAGTAATATGGGATTTCGACATCGTCCCTATAAGTCAAAATCGAACAAATGATTGTTTAAGATGGAGAAATTCCATATTACCGATCAATGTGAAATTCTGGCTCTAGCTCTTCCACTATTAGTAATCTAGCTTGTAAGAGATTTTTCCATTGGCAAATTACTGAAGGCACTGAATAACTGTCACTTTGGGATTCCCAATTTTTAATCCTGGTCTGTGTCAGTAAAAACCTAACAGCATCTGAAGTAAAACTTCTGTGGTAATATATTTGGAATCATGTGTATATTTCTATTGGTATTCATTTTAAACAATTTCCATTAAAGTTTCAAGACAAATTTTTTTCACTACAATGTCTTTTTGGTACACTTATTGTTAGTTTTCAAATAACATACAAAGTTTCATTTCTGATGCTGTTAGTTTTTGACTTACGCAGACATTTTTCATACAAATTGCTCACCTTCAAAGAAAAATCCCAATTGTTTGATTACATCTTGAACTTGAACAGCAATTTCTCTTGCTGGTGTCAAAATCAACACTGCTAAGTTCTTAGCTTTAGGCTTAAGAGATTCTAAAGCTATAATAGAAAATACAAGTGTTTTTCCAGTACCAGATTTAGATTTCACAATTAAATCTGAAAAAGGAATAAAACTAAAAATTATATACAAATAGATATATGAATATCTTACCAAAACCACATCTTCCTATTGGAATAGCCTTTATCTGAATAGGTGAAGGTTTCTTAAAACCATTTTTTGTTAGACCCTTCGAAACATTCTCAGATAATAACAAAGACTCGAATGTAATATCTTCCACAGCAATTACATCTTGAGTTCTATTGCTACCATCTATATGATGAGCTAGCATTGTGGATAATAATAAACGAGATAACGTCAAAAATCAACACAAATTCTAACACATTTAAGGCAATTGAGAATTTTGGAAAATATTTACATTGATGTCAACGACTTGTTTTAATAAAATTAACAGTCAATGACAGTATATCTACTGATATGAAAAGTGACAGATAAATATAAATCACAGAATTAGAGTATAATAGATACAACAATTCCACTGTTATGGTGGTTATCTACCTATGAGAACCAGTTATTTAAGTAACATATTGATTCAATAGTCTATATATATCACCTTTCCCATACTCGAAACATATTTTATTGTAAGGAAATATTTTTATGAAACAAATATCTGTTAATATTTAATTACATATTGAACTCAGCGTAGTTCATTTATAAAAAAATATATGACTAAAATGAATAATATCACCATGCCAACTTATTAAAAAACATTTGTCAAATTTTTGGTAGAATCTTATTTGAATTTATGAGAATATCAAAATTATTAATGTAATTATTATTCTTAGTTTTTGGTAAACTACAAAATTAACGTGATATAAAACAACATGGCTCCCCATTGTGACAAAAGCTCTCAAAGGAAATCTTTACTCAACAATTTGAAAGATTTAGTAAATCAAATTGATGGAGGTTGTTGTGGCCCAAGTAACTGTGATCCGTGCAAACCTTGTGTCCCTTGTGTGAGTCCTGTAGGGCCCGTAATTGAGATTTACGATCCGTTACCCAAACCGTGCTTACCAATTTGTTCGCCATATATATCTCCCGGACCTTGTGGGCCATCTTGCGGACCATGCGGACCTTGTCAGCCATCTTGCGGACCCTGCGGACCTTGTCCACCATGTCCAAGTAAGTCATTTCAAAAATCATCTTACTTAGGAAAATGATTTGAGTATAAAAGTGTCTTAATTAATATTTCATTAAAAAAAATAATACGATTGGTACATTTTAGAACCAGCTTGTGCACCAGGTACATGTTGTCCTCCAAGTACTTGTTGTCCAGTATCATGTCCGCCAGGAGGATGTCCTCCTACAATGGTACCTCCGATTTTACCTATTTGTACTCCAGTACCTCCTCCAGCGATCCCTCTTTGCACCCCAACTGAAGAGCAACCATGTGTTCCTTGTAATCCTCCCAAAATGATGGTATGCTATAGAAGAGGTAAATACAAAAGAGGATGTGGAAAAAGAGCGAGGTCTAGGGAACTCAGAGGTGGAGTAATGTACATGGGTTGCGATTGTGAAAGATCTAATGGACTGCAGGTAAATTGGGGATGAAGTCGGGGATATTCTATAAATAAATTACATTTATGTATTGATGGTCAGATAAGATATAAGTCTATGTTTCACACTCAATTAACGATATATATATTGTACAAAATCTTATTGCTTTTGGTTTATTGAGAGAAATACAAAAAATTGATTTGTCGAATGTATAAAAATGGTCCTAGATGACATTGAATTGAGATTTGTTGATAACTAGAAATACGTACGTTCGTATGTGTTTAGTCTTGTTTTTGGATGAAAAAAAATAAGTACCATCATAAATAATAAATTGGTGAAGTGTTTTCTGGTGTATATGGGTGAGACATCAACTTTCAACTAGAATTTGTGACCAAGGTATTCAAAAACACCAATACTAAAGCTCACCTTTTTGTTGCTCATGGAGCAAAAATTTTTGTTCGAATTTTTTCTTCTATTCTTTAATCATTACTATTTCAGGATAGCTGTATGCGATGGGAATGCCAAGGGGCGCCACTATGCGGTGGAAGAGGTCATGCTCATTGCGCTCCAAGTGTTTATTCCACTGGCAAACATCTAATGAAAAAAAATGCCGATGCCGATTTGGAAGAATATCAATGTTATCCTGCATACATCAAGTTACCGTCATGCGGACCTTGTCCTCCCTGCGGTCCTTGTGGCCCCTGTGGTCCGTGTCCTCCCTGTGGTCCGTGTCCTCCCTGTGGTCCGTGCCCTCCCTGTGGACCATGTCCTCCCTGTGGTCCATGTCCTCCCTGTGGTCCGTGTCCTCCCTGTGGTCCATGTCCTCCCTGTGGAACTTGTCCACCTGCTCCTTGCGGGCCTTGTGCTCCAAATCCTGTTTGTCCTCCACCTCACGTGCCTCTTGTAGCGAAACCTCCATGTCCACCGGTGATAATACCAACTCCACCACCATTAGTACCGGTTGCGAAAATTGTACCTGTTCCCCCTCCAATGCCTTGTCCTTTACCGTGTCCACCACCGATTGCATGCTGTCCGCCTCCATGTCCTCCATCTTGTCCATGTCCTCCTGCACCTATATGCAGTCCTCCTTGTCCCCCTTGCTGTCCTCCCTGTTATCCTTGCTGTCCCCCGTGTCCTTGTTAATCTGTACCGGTTATTGAAGTGGAATAAACGAATTGGCTAAGTTCCTCGTTTTGATAATAATTTATTATAAAAAAAATTACGCAAGTATTAATTTAAAGTGAAGTTCTCAATTGACATGCATAAAAATATTGTGGCATGAAGAATAATATACAAGTCGGATGAAATGACGTGCTGAATCTCATTCTACCATTTAATCGAATAGTCAAATAAAGTTTCTTCTGAAAATTTGACTGGTACTGAGAATGTTATTGAAATTAAACCTGTACTTCTAAAAATCGATTGATCACCAACCTAGACGATTCACTAACAATATCTTCACAATATATTATGTATTTAAATTATAAGAACACCATGTAAGTGCTGAGGCTGTTTTGATAATCCTTGGTAAGAACTGAGCAGCTACTCATAGTCATTGACTTATGAAAAGCACAATGATAAGTATATAACCTAAATAGCACCAATTTTGTAGGTTATAAAATTATCTGTTTTCTTGTTCAAGTTCATTTATAAACTTAATATACTGTCTCTTTGGTATTCATAAACATCTTAAGATTACAGAGTCAACTAGCAAATTCTGTCTTTTGTTAGATTAATTAATCACAATTATTAAGCTCTCATATACGGGATACTTTAAGATTTATTGTTCGTTTTATTGTATAACTTATCGCCAAAAAATTTTATTTACTAATCTGGTATGAGTATCTATAGGAGTCGACAGAATATTCAATTACAGGATTTTAAACTATTTTTCTAACACAGAATATTGTGACTACCTCTCGCCAAAACTATACCGATAGTATTAGCTGCCACTGCTGAAGTAACTGACGAAAACGAGCCAGAAAATGCTACAAATAGAGCGTATGTAAAGGATGATGGAATTGGTGATGAATTTGAAACTGTTGGGGATGTGTGATCTATCCAAAGGGAGAGAAAATTCAGAAGATAATCTGCCACTCACTCTTTACAAAAAAAAACGCTAAGTCTCCTTTGCAAGAAATTGAGTATTCTGACTTATATCAACCTCGCAAGGAAAACTGGTACAATATTATTTATCAGTCCCCAGAACACTTTAAGTGTATGAATTTTAAATTTTGTATGATAAAATCTTGGTCTTTGTCAATAGATTACATGTGAAATTGTATATGTATGGGATAGAGTAAATCAGAAGAAAATCTGTGGATATATTATTATAGTTTAGTGAATCTTTTTTGAAAGCATTCTATATTAAATAGTATTTCATGTAACAATAGAAGATTTATTTCTAATTGCGATATATATTTTAATTATTCTGTATGTAGGTATATATGTGTCGTATGTTATAGTCGATATAAGAACTAGATTTGTTTTCTCAATTTATCTATAATTATTTTTAAATTAGGTATTGTTTCTTATTGTTGCTTTCTACACAAGTGTGACAAATATGCTGATTTCATATGTTTATTCTTATAATTATATCAAATATTTTTCATTCCATTTATTTTATTAATATTAAACTTCAGTACTATATAAGCTAAAGCTGCTAAAAATTATACTTAAACTCTCTTAAGCCAGTAATCAAAATGATTTATTCTGTTCCATCTCAATTTATTGTTTATTTCATTCCACAAATATTTCTGTTGATTTATTTTCGGTATACTGTACATTAAATTATAAAGTTGCCATTCTACATCTGAATTATTTTTGTTTAGAGCCTCAGCAACTATTAGAGAATTTTTTATATATGAAGTAGGTTGAAATAATAATACTCAATTTCATCATTTTACATAAGTGTATATCATACAGTACCTATTAAGAATTTGTAAAGCAATTTTTGGAAAGTAACAGACATTCAATTCAAGCAATTCAATTAGATAAGAACAAATTTTTTTTAGTGTTGACACTTATACTGGAAGTAATTTTATCCAACTCAAAATCGATATAATAAATTCATACTCCGTAATTCAATAAGAAAAGTTTGCAAAATAAACATGACGTTCATGAAAGACGAGAACTTTGCTTAAAAGTTCAGCAAAGAAATAGAAAAAGGAAGAATTGTTACTTGCTTTTAGAGAATTTGGCATTTGTTAATCGTTACTGGAACCATAAAAATTACAAATTCCAATAATTGCTTCTATTTAACATTTTATAATATCGACAACTGAAACAGAAATCAGAAACTTTATCTCTTCCTTATAAATGAGAAAAAGAAAACAAAAAAAGGGAAGAAACTAATTCGACGTATTCTTGATTTAAAATGTTTGTCATTTAAAAATGAAATCTATTCATTGTATTTTTTAGTTTCAAGTAGCTACTATAATCGCAATGATTTTTTTTTAATAGATCAGAAATTTACTATCAATTCTTCTGTTTTTTATTCCTAAAGCTCGCATAGTTTCGCCACTATGGTATTAAATACAAGTCTGATACTTGAGAATCCAGTGAACTTAGCTAATTCGTTTATTATCACTTATGTGTTTGTATAAAAAAAATGTAAAATTAATAAAACTAAGTTTTGAACTTATAACGTGTTTCATTTCTTACCAAAATTCATTCTATTTCTGTTTGTTTGTCTCTAAATATGGAATTTTCTAATTAAATTTTCATCACTTTTAACGTATGAGTTGAAAATTTGCTCAATTTTTCGTATTTGATGACATTAAAAAAAATTCTTGAGTTTCCAATACTATCACTTGATGAAATGAATTAATTTAATTTTTATGAGGTTTGGCTATTAAATAACGAAACTGCGCGCCTAGAGGGCGCCCTAGACGGGTGAGGTGAAAAACGAGTAGTGCGTTGGGTATCTAAATATCTTGTCTATGCACGTCTCAAAACACGTTTGCGTCACTATTATAGTATTTGTGCAGTAGCGGTTTGAAACGAAGATGTTTCTCGTGCCAGAAACCATGTGTAAAGAAAAACAGGAACAACGTACCAATCTCAAATTTCTCGTTAAATTAAAAAAAAACTCCGAGTGATTGCTATAAATAGTTGTAAAAGGCGTATGGGCCCAATTTTCTATCTCGTGCACATGTTTTTTAGTGGTATAAGCGCTTTAGTGAGGGTCGAGAAAGTAAATCATAATTCAAGGCAATGTTGATCGTTTTTTTCGATATTAACGGTATCGTGATGACTGAAAGGGTTCCAGAAGGTCAGACTGTCAACCAGACCTACTATTTGTCAGTTTTGGCAACTCTGCGAGAACGAGTTCGTAGAAAACGGCCCGATTTTGCACCAGGACAACGCACTTGCCCTCTCACCAGATTTGGCACACTTTTTTTTGTTTCCGAAAATATGCTTTGAGGGACCCGATTTGAGTCAATGGAAACGGTAAAGCAAAAAACGGCAGAGCTCCTAAAGGCACTCACCAAAGAAGACTGCACTGCTTCGATCAATGGAAACAACGTATGGAAAGGTGTGTGGAGAAGGGAGGGGAGTATGGTGAAGGGGAGCATCCAAATGTAGAATAATTTTTATAATAAAACCCTTTTTCGTAACCAGTCTCGTTTTTTTAATAGTCAGACCTCGTATATGAAGCAAAATGTTCTATAATGATTTTTCTAATGGAATTAACTTTTTTTCATAAATTTCATGAAATTTTTACGAAATGAATCATTTATATGAGACTTCAGCCTATTACTTGTGAAAAAAAATCCCAAAAAAATACTATAAGAGCCATTCTTTTTTCACACCATCTAATCTAGTCATTGATCCGGTTCCATATTGAGAGCTTTATTGTAAAAGAGGAGAGTCTCGTTCTTTATTGACTTGTGTTTCATATAGAAACAATGAATAAAATTCACTTTACTTGAAATGCATAAAAAATAAAACTTTTGACGTAAAACTCGATCCAGTTGATCTTTTAGAATGATTCAAATAAGAAATGCTGATGATGAAAAAGTTGAAAAAGTATATTATGAACATGTAGGTACAGAAATGTAGAAAGAAGTTGGTCATAGTCGCTTTCCAATTACACAATTTGAGCAACCAATTGAGCACTTGCTTCAAATCCATGTTTCCAAATTATCTTTTTTAAGATCTGTGCGTCAAGCACAGTTATGTTTTCCGCATACCCCTAAATACCAGATAAATGCTTGGGATCCACGAGCTTCAATTTGTGCTTTAAGCACATTGATGTTCTATGTTCATTTATTTAAAATACATTTCGGTTTATTTAGACTCACATTTGTGTTTGCTTAAAACAAAATTTTCTTATATTATTGGATTCAGAGACAAATTGGGAATATGCACTTCAAGAAGACTATAAAACAGTTGTAAGTAATATTTTATATTCAATTAATGAAGTATCATGTATTTTGGTTGCTGCTAAATATATTTGATACATTCTTATTTAAACTGGTCGTGATACATTTTTAATACCGTTTGTGTTGCATTATTGCCTTTTACTATTCTTTTCTCTATTTCTCTTTCTCTGTCTCCTTTATTTGAGACAGCGACTCCCAAATGTTCGATTTGTTCCACTGTATCTATTCTAGCAGCAATTATTTTCATTACAATTTATAGTAATATCGATTTTCCAATTGTTTCGATGTTTTAATTGTTTTCCATCCCCATGTACTTTTTTTCAGGTGGATCGCCAGGCCATTTCTTTTGCCTTCTCTTCCAATAATTTAAATACAGTCTCAATTTTTTCCTGGATCTTGCCATGAGTACCAGGTCGTCCCCATATGCAAGACATTAATGATAATTTCTATAAATTGAACCTTGAGTTATTATAATACTTCTTCTTAGTATGATTTGTTGAACTTAGTTGAAGAGGGTTGTGGATAATGGATGTCCATGTCATAGACCTTCCCTTATCTTACTACCATCTATTTTGTATATTTAACTTTCCTATTACCTCATACGCAATTATCTAACTTTGAAAATAACTTGACATAGTGTTAAAATGCCCGTTATGGTGAGTTCGAGGTCAAAGGGATAAAAATTACAACGCCTACACTTTATGGTATTACTATTTTCATTTACTCTTCAATTTTTTCCACATTACAATGACTTTCATAATCTATTATTTCAATCATCCTAAAAAAAACCAATGGTACCAAGATTTAAGGCAAAAGTTCTGTTTTTTAAATTGAGACTGGTTTAAAAAAATACTGTTTGACTCACATCTTTTGGAATTATTACTCTTCAAAGTATTACTGAGGAGCTGTGACGCACTAAACACAAAGTATTAAATCTCTTTTCATCGTTTTTATTCTTTACATTGAGTGGAACATCTGCCTTGACCAGTATAATAATTTATATTTTTGCCCTACCCACACCACCATCCTCTTTTCTGTTTGTTACGCGGCGCATGTGGCGCAATACGGCGTAACTGCCTCTAACGTTTCATGAGTTGAAATTTAAATTCAGTATAAGTTCTGACGTCGCGACGCCCCCGTAGTTATCGATTCGGAATAATCGACGCTCCAGCGTGAACTTTCGACGAAGGTGAAAGTCATCTCGCCTTGTTCCTATTTTATTTGTCTCTGTTAGTATTCTTCTTTCGCACGTGTTTCGATTACTTTTTTGTGACTGGTGTTAGTTGCTGTGTTTGGGCAATTCCGACATTTCTTAGGTAAATATATAAAAGATGTTTATGTTAAGTACGTCCTGTCATCAAATGTGAGGATATTTTTACAGCGTTACAAAGCATGTCGCGAGAAAAAACAGAAAATAAATACATGTGTGGAAATTTAAACATAACATCTATTATTCAAATAAATTATATCAAATCCTATTCAAATCACAATCTGATATCTAATTAGGGCTTAATAATATGATTTTAATGAACCAATCCATCTATACATTATCCATCTCATTTTGTTAAAAATGCCTCTTAGACAAAGTTTTGCAGTTAAATCGGAATCTATATGAAAAACGATTAAACGCACAGTGGCGTTCAGAAATTTATTGTCTCAAATATTTCTATGAAGCGATAGTTTTTTATATTTCATACCATTTCTTTATGAAATAATAATCTATGATACACAGAGAATAAACTATAAAGTGATGAATATTTTTATTTGCAACTGTTTTGTTTTCCTTCTATTAGCTGATTTCTCTTGCAGAGTTGTTTCTAAAATAGCAATAGAGATGATTTAAATTGGTATTTGGTAAACCAAAAAAGGCGAAAGTTGCTTATACTTACAAGGATAGTCCCAGAAGTACGTGGCCCAACAAAGAAAAAACAAAAACATATTGATTTTTAACGTAATCTCTTTTTAGCTCCATACACTTTTCCCAGCGATGTTCAGAAAGTTTGATACCCTTTTTATAATAAGAATCGTTGAGCTCCTCAGAATAGTCATTAACTCTCGACACCACCTCTTCAATGTTGGAAAAACTTTGACCACCGAGCCATTTTTTCAAGTCCTGGAACATAAAATAATCCGAGGGTACTAAGTCTGGCGAATAGGATGCATAAGTTGGAAGCTGAAACATTAATTTATTGATTTATAAAACTGCTCAAAAATTCGCCTTTATTTTTGTGAAACATTACCAAACACTCGATTTCAGTCGACGATCATCAAGTACCGCTTTGGATTTTCTTTGACATTTCTGGAGTGTTCAACTCATTTGGTCGACCATTTCGATACTGGTCTTCGCAGGTCGTACGGCCTCGTTTAAACTTGATAAAGAAGGAGCAGTATCACCCAGAGTAGAATTCAGTTCAGCTTTATACTTTATACTTTATAGAAATACATAAGTTATAGATTGTGTATTATCTAATACTGTGGTTTTTTTAAGCAACTACCGCCATCTCTAGGTCAGGCCAGGTACTTCTGGGACCATCCTTGTATACCATACAGTTGAATACACTGCTTCTCATCCTATTATCGCCAGCAAAAGGATAGTGGCACAATATCTATTAGGATTTACGTAAATGGAAAGAAAAAAGAAAACATCTCTTTTTAGTAATTAATAATCGATCTCGATTCCTTGAAAATTATTAGAAATCATTAATGATTATTCTAAATCTTTGAAAGTCATTAAAAGCAGCCAAAGGAATATAGAATCGTGCATAATTGTACAAAATTGTTTTTACGTTAATCCTTTCATCTGTATTTATTCATGCTAATTAATTATTAACAAAATGATAAGTGAAGTAAAGATACAAATTCCATTATCAACTTAACGATTTTTTTGTATAAAAATCTATTCAAGCAATATCTCTTTGCCATTTTTAACCATATACAAATAATTAGAACTTGATTGCAGAAGCAATACTATATTATATCGTTTCTTCAAAATTTATTCTTCAAATTGATCCAATTGGAAAATCATTGATATTGCTTTTTTGTAATGGGTCTGCTAACACAGGTAGCAACCACAGATTTTTCAACTGTTATGGAAAATAGTGGAATCTGTCGAGTATACTTATATGAAAGAAAAAAATATCAAAAAAAATATGTCACTCTCTAAAAATCAATAACAAACCCATACTTGGGACACTCACTCACGACAAAATACAAGTTGTACAGTCATAAAAAAGAGAGAGAAAGAGAGACATGCTTTATTGTCAAAATATTGTTACAATTTGTAGATAAAAGCTTGTAACAACTAAAAAACAAACAAATAACTAAATGAAAATACAAATAAAATAAAATTTCAATATACAGAAGAAAACCACAATGAGTAACAAAATTATAGGTAATAGTAATAGATAATAATTAGTATATAAATCCATAGCAAAAATTAAACCCGTATGTAACATACCTGGAATTAAATATTATTATTAGAATAGAAGTCGTTTACAGAGTAGAAGGCACTTTCCAGTAAATATGCCCTCAAATTATTGCGAAACGCGGGAAAAGATGATATCGATTTGATTTCAATTGGCAGGTGATTGTGCATTTTTTTGCATTGTAAAATATTGAGCCCTTAACTAATTCTGAACGTGGAGTAGGTAGGTAAAGGTTATTCTACGCGTTCCTAAGTGGATAGCTGTGCAACGATCTTTCTGAATTTGGACAAGCGTACATACGAATTAAGGTTCAAAGATGAATAAAGAATGAAGAGACAGAATTTTTAATCTTTTAAAGAAGTGCAGTGAGCTCTGCTATTAAGTCCGAGTAAATATCTAACAGCTCTCTTTTGTAGTTTGAAGATTCAATCAAATTGAGACGCACCACACGTACCCCAGAAGGGAAGGGCAGATTCAACAACGTCTAAGGTGGTGTTATTTAATAAAAAAGAGGTGTTACACAAAGAGATAAGAGAAGAAATAAAAATAAAATTGAGAATGGGAAAGAATGTGACAGAATCAGTAAAACAGAAAAAAGTGGGAAAATAAAGAAAAATGTTTACTACAATTTAACCACAAAACAAAGGCTTGAAGCAAAGCATGTAAAACAAAACAAGAATAAATTGGCCCATTTTTTTTTAAATTGAATCATAACACTTTAACATCTTAGGATTAATTCACTGGGTCTGGCGAGCTTCAAGATTCCGTATACCTTCTTGGTATAAAATTATCTGTTGGTCCTAAAGCCGTTTGCAGCGTATCCGGAACATCCATGTCTGAAGGAAATCGACGATCTTTAGAAACGTCTTTGAGCAGTTCATAGCGAGATCTGATCTGTAGGGAGAGTGTACCAGGGTCTAAAACTTTAGTTGATTTTTTTTATGGTGTAATGGGCCGTGCACGATCGGTCGTAGTAGAAACAATTTCATTTAAAATTCGAATCGCTGACTTCAGCGTGTTTACCAACAGATCACTTTAGTACGCATGTTTTACGTTAGTCCCTGTTATGATAACGAAAATACTGTTGTAACTAAGCAATAACTGTCGCGGACGTGACTTAACTACGCACACGTGACCATAGACGCGCGAATTCAGCACATGCGGTCTCTTTCTATTTTGGTTTAACCAAGTAGTAATTCGAAAAGAGATAGTGATTTTTGTTTTATCCCCTTTCATATGCAAAATAAAAAAAACCCCTTCTTTTGACAAAAAAGTTCATAATCTATTTCTCTGATGATAATAACAGCTCTTTATTTTCAGGAAAATGCAATATTTTGAAAATAGTGATTTAGTTAATTGTAGTGTCATTCTAATATTACACAGAAAAATTCGAAGGTACCTTTGTGAAGTTGCATTGAAACTGAATTATTTGAAAATTTCAAGTAGACTACTCCAGTCATCATTTTAGTTCATTATAATTATAAAGCTTGGAATAGTGGAATATAGTCGCCAATTACAACGTACTTCTGAATGCTATCTGAAAGTCAAAAGCAGTTCGTTGAATTTCCGGTTTTGCATCTTTCAACATTTTCTGTAATCTCACATTTTCCAATATTTTTCAATTCAGTTTCATATTATAAGCATCTACAGATATTTAATTATATTTTCTTTCAACAAAATCATTAGCTTGCAATAAATTTTATGTTCCAATAAATTCACCCAAAACAATATCAAATATCAAATAATTTTAATTGAAATTATCTCCTGTATACAAATTTGTATAGAAATATTGCTAGTAGTTTCTTAAATGAATGTTGACTCATCTCTTTGTGGTATACCCTGTATAAAGAAAAAGTGCAATTTTGTATATTGAGGGAAGCATTAGACAATGTGAAATAGGACATTTTATTCCAGAAAGAGGATAAATAATGTGCTGCCTGTACAGGGTGTTTCAAAAAAAGGTGATCCCTTCTCTAGGATAGATAGAAAACTGAAAAATATTTGAGATTTGCTCATTAAAAAAATTTACACATACACATTTTTCACGATTTTGCCGTAATTACTAGTAACATTTTTTACGAATGTTTTGTGAGCTGGTATATTCAATGAATTTGTTTTTAAGTCTGACTCTCATTGAGGGTGCTGGTTACACAATTCGTACCAAGTAGTATTGAACATAAGTTTTTCAATATTTGATTTATTAAGCAAAATTTCAAGTGAACCTAAACATCACTTAATTTTAAACCAAAAAGGAACTCTTAATAAAACTCGATACTGTATACCGTTTTCAGAATATTTTGATATAAAAATAATGAAGTAATAACCGATGCAGGTATGAAGTAATGATAAATGTATTAATTAAACAAATTTGAAAAAAAAGCAAATAATATAAAATAGAATTCAATTAGAGTAGTTGTTCAAAATGTCAGAAAAATCGAGGAAGAGGTATGAAGCAATGTGTCAATACTTGAAGAAATGGTGCGAAGCAAAGACTGTTACTACAAATTCAGTAACCGTACTTCTGGCGTAAGTACAAATGTGCTGTAGTATCTTAAACTTCTCACATTAAAAAAAAACAAAAATTATTGTTAGTTTGACATTCTTGATAACATAAAAATTAAAGGTTTTCCCCATGTTTGCAGTTAGAATTTAAAAAATATAGGATGTTTTTTGAGTAAATAAACTAAACGTTTTATGTAGCATAAATTGTTACCACCCAAGAGTGTAGATTTACAATTCATCGTCATGATGATTTACAGCCCATCATCAAAGGCAATCGATATCTTTTTGGTAATTGTTACGGGCGGTAGTAAATCCGGCCAGATAACAGGTAGATGGCCTTTTGGTGTAGTAAATTCGGCCAGAGAACTTTGTGATAGAGGGAATATTGATGTATGCAACTTTGAGATTGGTAAATGTAAACTCATATTTACAAAAATGTACAAATTCATACAAATACAACAACCTAACCTAACCAGCTTTAGAGGCACTACTAAAGCAGAAGTTATATTGAAATTTTGTGGCTGAGAACTGTAATTTCTGAAGCCAAATGTCAACACACACACACACACACACACACACACACACACACACGAGAAAATAATGTTTCTGTTTTTCTGTACAGTTAACTTGTGTTCATTTATTTTAGTTATGGATTAGTAAGTAGGTTTAATTACTCTCTCATACAGAAAAATAGACTATAACAATTTTTTTAGACGACGCCATCTGAAAGTTGTTCGTTCTGTATTCAGTTACATACCGAAAGTTGCGTTTTGAGTGTTCTATGTAGTGAAAGTTACAGTTCAAATGTGACTCTAGCCACATCAATGTTGACAGTTTCACTTCGATGATTTTACATAACCTTAAATTTATAATTTTCTGAAATTATTTGTTATGTCCGAAGTTTTGTCTAAATTATTGAATAACAATGAATGATGATGGAAAAGAAAACATCAGCGACGAAGAATTACTCGAATCCACGACACCTGATCTCACCGACGAAAGCAATGCGGCCGTTCTTAATTCGTTGCCCGATAAATCTCAAGGTACGAAAAACAGTACGAGCTCTTTATGAAGTGGTGTCACCAGAAAAAGGCGAAAAACCCAACGGGAAACGTAATGCTCGTTTATTTTTCAAAAAAATCTTATTCTGGAAAAGTTCTACTTTATGGTCTACATTCTCGATAATTAAAAGTACTTCGCAAAAGTAATACGCAATTAAACAAGATGTTCATATCAACAAATATCCAAAATATCCAAACTCATCAATTTCCTGAAGCAAAGGGTACACTGCAAAAAACTCAAAATCTTTAAACAGAGAAAATATAATAGAATTTTTGTTACATTCTTATGCGTCGTATAAAAAATGTTGTGTACGCCACGGTTGAAATACTACTTTGTTGAATTCGTGTGTTGCTCGCCTCGCTTCGCTTGTCTCGCAATTTTCAGACTCGTTCAACAAAGTAGCACTTTCAGTCCTTGGCATACAAATAACTATTTCACTCCAAAATATTGTAGTAACTGAAACAACTGTATAAACAACATTTCATATACCCCAAAAGTAATGATTACGATTTTCCAAAAATTCCATTTATATGATTCCGCTACACTTAGGTTTTCCCAAAGTTTATCTAATATATGAAAATCTGATTTAGTGATTTTTTTGAATATATTCAGTGAAAACATTATTTTTGTCCGTTTTCGGATACATACCTATTTACCTCCTGTACTTAGGTTCCTGTGACAATGTTTGGTCGCCAGAGCCATATCATTGATTTCAGAGAACGAGGTTGTTATTCTACTGCATTGATATTTCATTGTGAAAACATTCAATTTCTGTGGATTGAAATATAGATTTTTAAAAATATAGAGGAGGCTGGAATATCAGAAAAGACGCATAGAATATGAAACCGTACAAAGAATTTTCATTTCAAAATTCCAGAAATCCATTGGAATTTACACCCGTCGTTGAAAACAGCATTCCATTTATATATAGTTGTAGATTAAGAAAGATGATATTACTTTTTCCCGAACAACGCTGTTTTTTTTGTATTGTTGATAGTCTTCATTATTAAGGGAACTAGATGAATGTGGATGTTTTCGTTTGACGTTATTTACGCAAAATAAAATAGCGTGTTTGTTTTCGCATTTTAGAAATGAAAGCGACTATAGCTCCATGTTTACTATACAGACTACTTTGACATATAAACTTACATCATGTGGATCAAAGGTAGTATCGGATTTCTCGTGAAAAATTATTTCCATCTCAACTATTTTGTATTAAACTGGCTTTGACATAAAATAGAAGTTTTAATATTAAAAAAAAATCTCATTATAATGCAATAAAATAAAAGACTTCTAAGCGAATTAACTATTGTTTTTTAGAGTAGGGAAACATTTGAATTTATTTCTATGAATGGTTATCAAGTGAATATGATCATTCTAATAAAAGAGAAAATTGATTTACAAAACATACACAGTGACGTACAAACTGCAATAAGTGAAAATTATTTGATTTTATTATTTGGCATACATATCAAGGAAATATATGAATGATTAACATTTCACATTAATCGGGTAGAAATCAACTTTCTTATTAATATTCAATCCCTAAGATACAAAACAGATGAACTGTATTTTTTTCTAGAGGAGTTTCATTTTTCAGAGATTGTTGCCATCACTGAACATTGGTTAAACAATAATGAGCCTGTTCTTGTCAAAAACTATACCACAGTAGCCAGATTCGATAGAACTAATTTATCTTATGGAGGTACTATGATCATGTCCACAAATATCGACTTTTCCGAAATAATACACTTCAATGATATAATATCTGATAAAATATTCGAATTTTCTATCGTCGAATCCAAAACTTTTGACCTCTGTATTGTTTGTATTTACAGAAAACATGACGCTGGCGTGCATACTTTCTGTCACAATTTACTGACCTTACTGGAGTCCTTACCTCTAAAATGCGAACTAATTCTATCTGTCGATCTCAATATTGACTATTCCAGTGTGTGTGCTGGTCAAGAATGTCTTCAATCAATTTTTGGTATGGTCATGCATATAATGGCACCAACCAGAATAACTAAGACCAGTTCCAGTACTATAGACTATGTCGTAAGCAAAATAAACCCTGGTCCACTAAAGGTTTACGTATATCTGCAAAGAACATGCGATCTTTATCGCACCCAAAAAAATTCTCGGATAGTGTCATCTTCACAAATTACGTGAAACTATACAGAAAAATGTATCATAAGACAATAAAAGATATTTATTATAATAGGAGACTCGCCAGTTCTTGTTATGTTGCTGAATAAACCTTCTTCATCGAGCATAATTTCTACTACACCTAATGACCTCTATAATTACTTTGTAAGTGTAGCCAAAAATTTATCAAATTCTAGAACTTCTTCTCATGATCCGCTTTCATATCTACCTGATGCTAATGCTAACTTACGCAGTTTCTTCTTTATACCCGTGGTTTTAGCAGAGCTTCGTAGTACAATTAATGACATCAAAAATAAAAACTCATCTGAAACTGATGGATATTAAAAATGTTTTAGAGTCTATCCGATTGCACATTATTGCACCTTATCACTTTAATTACTATCCATCAGTTTGGGTTTGTAAGTAACAAATGCACAAATGATGCTATTTTCTCCCTCCTAAATAATGTGTACTCTAGCCTTAAGAGCCATCACTCCCAACTTTAGTATTTACTATATACAATAGTATATAGTAAATACTAAATCGTCTATACGTATTCATAATCAGGTGATCAATATTCTCCATAGGTGTCTCATTCCATTCCGCCTCCTTCTCATGTCGAAGAGCCTTCAAAGTTTAAGGAGTCCACTATAAATTTCTTCATCTCCTACTCAATTTTTTCATTGGAAAGTTACTGTTTTATGAAATCTCTCGTATACTAATAATATTACTAATATTTTATATATTCTAAATCGTTTGTTCTATAATAACAAATACCGGGTGTCTGCCGGGAAGGTAGACTACTCAGTTTGTTTATAATTTTCGATTAAATGAAAGAGAATGGATCTTATATTGATAAATTGCATTACATTCTCACACATTTTAGGCGATACTTTATTAATTTCATCACGAATATTTTGTTTCAGTTGCTCCAGCGTTTCTGGTTTGTTTGCATAAAACTTGCTTTTTAGATATCCCCACAAAGATATGTCCGGAATAGTCAATTCAGGCGATCGTGGAGGCCAATCAACATCACCATTTCTTGAAATAACTTGTGGAAAGAGGTATCGCAGTAATTCCATTGTAATCCTGACTGTATGCAATGTGATACCGTCTTGTTGATACCACATGTTAATCAAGCCTAAAACATGCAGTCGAGGCGTTAAAAAACTTTCAATCACATCACGATATCGCTCCCCGTTTTCAGTTTTGAAGAAGTAAGGTCCAATGATTCCTCCTCACCAAATTGCACACCAAACTGTCATTTTAAATGGAAGCAAAGGTGACTGATGAATAATTTGAGGGTTTTCCATTGCCCAGAATCAATTATTCTGTTCATTTACATTCAAATGAAAATGTGCCTTATCACTCATCCTATTGGCATATGTATGTCGGCGTAAATGGTCTTTTGGAAGAAGCTCTTGTGTCAACTGAGTTTTAAATGGAAACAAATGCAAATCCTTGTACAAAATTGGAGCCAAAGTTGTTCTTTGAAGACCAAGCTCCTGAACACGGCGTCGAATTGAGGTTGATGGATTGTTTTGAACACTTTCTTGAGCAGCAGTAATGTTTTTTCACGTAACTATCTCATCGTCACAGTAATCGATGATAGATTTTGATAAAATGTTTTAACGATTAAAACACGTTGGTTTACCGAATATTTTTCCATAATAAAATTGCCACGTCTCTACTTCACGACTACCAAATATGAAATGTTAACACTAATGTTTACCTTCCTGGCGGACACCCAGTATATATCAAATTTATCTAACGTTCTGTCTTTCGTTTCAGCTTTTCAACGATGCCGTTTAGTTAATGCTTCAAGCCATTAGCGATCTCTAATTCTGCATAATGGAAAAAACCAAATGGCACGACCGTCTCTTCGGTAAAAAGCTAATAAAATGCGACTCTGTGAACACCAACTCTAACTCCAACAACTTCGAGCTTATCTCTACCAGCGAAGCTCTCCAAAATGTAAATATTACGGGCGTTTATTTTTCTTTCGCTAATATTAATCTTCAAAGTGACGAGTTTATCAACAAACTGAAAGATCTCCACGAAAGGCTAAAAAGTGTTAGTTGCAATGATGAGAAAAAATTTGAAGTTATACAGGTGAGGATATTAATGATTCAAATATATACTAATTAAGTGGTAACTTTTTGTGATATATTTTTAATATGCTTTTGGATAAACCCAAGGCTTAGGAATCTGTATAAACTATAATTAAAAATGAGAATGAAGTCACAAGAGTCCAAAAAAATTACATAGAATTTAGTAAATTCTAATAAAATAAATTCATCCAAAATGTATTGTGAATATTTTTCAAATTTAGTCTCGCACAAAAAAAACAGTAAAAATTGCATAAATAACCTGAAGCTTGGAAGAAATTAAAGTGAAATCTAAGTTCGGAACATAAAATATTGTTTTCTCATTTATGTATTCAAATATTATCTTCTCTTCGAAATATGCGCTAGAAATGTAGAGAAATTCGCTTGATGAAGCTAACCATTAATCAGATAATTTTTCAGTCAGTATCTCAATATTGAATCAACTGTTCTCTATATATACCATACTGTATCCAATGAAAAAATAATTTCAACTACAGTTTGTAGTAGGCCAATTATTGTGGCTCACAAGTCATTTCTGTTCGAGAACTAGTTCCAATATTATAATAAGGAATTACGAGGGCAGTTTTTTATTTCAACCTCCGATAGGCTAAGAATAAAAGAAAAATTCATTTAATAATTTTATTACCAAAAGATTGACACACTTACAGTTACGTTTCGAAATAAGACATTTGTCATATCTGTGAACAAGCCTCTCAATACCCTCTTCAGAGAAAGTAGTAATGATGAATCTGCGGTTTTCTTTAATCATTCTTTCAACTCTTCGAATCAGGTCATTTGAAACGACAGATTAGCACTCTTGGACCCCTTTATCATGCATACCATTACGGCCATCTTCAAACTTCCGACACCTTTCAAGCCCCACTCCATCACTCATGAAGTTTTCTCCATATACACGACTCATTCTCCGATGGATTTCAGCAGCACTTTGGCCTTCAGCCTATCGGAAACGAATCCCACTTCGCAATTCACACTTACCAGGAGCACCAATAATGGCGGACGTGTTTGCGCGGCTGGAGCACAACGCCGACTGACGCCTGATTGTCAACAATTGCGGTGTGTAGTGCGTAAGCTTCGCAGTCGTCTACAGCGTGTGCCTGTTTTCATCTGCTCGCGCAGCCTCTGAGCGATCGGAGATTGAAAAAAAGAACGGCCCTCGTTCCCATTTGCATTCAACTCTAAATAAAAACAATCCATTAACAGCAAATGAGAAGTTCCAAGAGAATAGAGTTAATTTTCAAATTTGCCCAAACGAACACCTACTTAATTGCCGTACGATAACTTTGAAATATTAGGTATATCCACAATATAAGTTACGTTTGTATTTCTACCAGCGACAGTTTCGATCATGCATGGAAATTACTATGGCTCAAGCTGAAGAAATGTACGCCATTTATTAACAAATCTGCAAGGCTTAGGGAGAAAATGCTATGAGTGAATCAATAATTAGAAGATGGGTCAGATAGTTTAATAAAAAACGTAATCAAGTGCGCGATGACAAACGATGTGGACGCCCATCTTTGATACTGATTTACGTAATTGAAGAGAAGCTTATGTGAAACCATATACTGACAAGGAGCGGATTTGCTATGGAATTCATGCAAATCTCACGATAATTAATTTATGAAACTGTTGAAATTTGAAATTTTGAAAACTTTGCTCTCATTGAGTAACCAACATTTTACTGAACAACAAAAAAACAACGGAAGGGCAGTGCACTTTAGGTTTGAAAACACTACAATGAAGACGGTGATGATATTCTTTCTCGTACAGTCATAGGAATTGAATCTTGGGTATCTTCGAAAAGTCCAGAAACTAAAGAGAATCAATGGAATGAAGGCAAACTCCGTCCCAAATGAAAGTAAGCAGCCTAAGACAACTCGAAAACTCATGTGCACCGTTTTTGGGAAAAGGCACTTTGCTGAGGATTTCTGACCACAAGTAAACAATTCACAGAACTAGTGTCGAGGATTACTATCAAAAAATGTTTTTTTCGAGCTCACTCTGCGAACGTGACAACAAAATTCCTACAGCAATTTAGGTGGGACGTGTTTCATCATCCTCCGTACACTTTGGTGTTCAATACTTTAACTTATGAAGTGACCCTAGCTGTAAGAGAATCGAACAAAAAAATTGTACGAGCGATTGGATCAAATAGTGGGATTACACACGGAGCATCTGCTCTTCCGTTAAAGGAACTTGCTGGAGCATAGATAAGTATAAGCTGGGTTTGAGGATACAACAAAACTTGAAGGCGTTGCTGAATATGATCACAATTTGTTCGTATAGTTGACGTTATGTAAATTCCAAAGATATTTATTAAACGCGAACACAACAAACAATCTAGCCTAGAAAAGGTGCTGTGTACATGACTATACCAAACCTATTTCCATTAGTCGAAAAACCGAGGAAGGAGTAGAATAAACATTAGTGACGGGAGAAGGTCAATGGTTGTGCAATGTTTCATTACTCTGCCATTATCTCGTATTCTACTACATCAATTATGTTTACAATTATGGTACAGTTCGCAGGATGATCAGTACTTGACCACTATACTAAACTGTATATTATACCAATGAAAGCGGACCTTAACTATCAGGAGAAAAACAATACATGATTAATTTTTGTTGACATGATAAATTTAATTAGTGGTAATTGTACTGAAGTTATTAAATGTTATACGTAGAAATTTTTTACCCGCCATATTATAATAGTTGTACTTTTAACTTCTTGTCAATTACTGCCAAAATTTTTCTTTATCGTTCTAACTTTGTTAACTTTTATGTTGTTGTTGATGTTGAAGTTTCGGCATCTGTGGTTGATTTCCACCCTCTTAGTTTTTTTCACTATTGTGATGGCACCACTCTCGTTAATACTAATTGTTTGCCAATAATAGTCAAAATTTTATATGGTGCATTCAATATTATGGTAATTATTACATTGTCAATAGTATTCAATTGACAAGAGTGTCATTTCTTGTCAATAATCTGTTAGCTAGATTATATGGGAGGGGTAGGTGAATATATTTGTAAATTATAATCCTCCCAATTTTAGAGTAAATGAGATCCATCCAAGTACAAGTATACCAAGCTTCTGGATCAAATAATACAAATTTAAAAGGAGGATCAGGAGAATGAAGGATACAATAAATTCCTCTTAATTGGTTATTCATTCTGTACTTCAATCAACGAAATATAAATAAAGTTTAATCATTATCTCATTTCCTCGAAACTTAATATTACTTTTTATAAACTGAACTATGTATAACTTCAGTTTTTTTAGGTTGTGATGTGGTCACATAACGATAATTACGGCGATATCGAAAGTAGCCACCGGGAGAGCTTGATGGGATTACCATGGTTTGCCATGCCTTTTAGTGAGATCGATTTGAAGGTTAGTCTACTCTTCACTAGCGCTAAATTGCTTTCCGTATTTCGACTGCTTGATAAATGCGATTTCCTTTTTGCCTGCATATAACGAGAGACACATTTATTTTGAAAAGTTTGTAACTTTTATGAAAGATACGAATTTATTATATATATAATTAAATTTATTAATTCTCCTTCCTTATCAATTTCATTGAAAGTTTTTTCATTTAATATTTAGTAGTAGCCGTCTCATCATTAATTATTCTTTCTCTCCTCTTTTCCTTTCAGTTTTTGAGATATGGGATAAGGAATATCGTTCCTTTTGTACCCATTTCATGTCTTCTGTTATTCTTTTCAATTCCTGTGTCCCTTTTTTGTCTATCTATTGTTTCTAATTCATTTATGTATTTCTTTCTCACATTTGGTGTGTATTAATGGTATTTCCGGACTCGTTGATTTAACTGTCTTCACTCTTATGATACAAATTGATCCGCTTTTTATTTATTTTATATAATTGATCCATTTGTCGTTTCTTTTGTAATATCTATACATTTTATTTTTATTTATATTGTCCCACTTACATGTTCCATTATAATAATTAATTAATTAATAATTAAATCAAAAACGACTGCTGAAATAGAGAGGTTAAAACCTCTCTATTCCAGTAGTCATTTTTGTTTTCATTTATTATCTTGACGTTGGCTTTAGTTAATTTGATTCCCATTCTCTTTTTTTTTCTATCTCCAAACATTATGGATTTTGTATCAATACCACATCGTTAACATATAACAGACTAATAATTCCAAGTTCCACATTGTATGATAAGTATCCATTCTATAGAAAAAAATTGATTATTTGGTTTGAAGAGATTTCATTATTCCATTCATTCGGCATTAACTTTATTACACTTGTTTCAATGATAATCTGATTAATGAATTCCATCAATGAATTAAGAATCTGGAAGGCTGTCGAATATGCTTCTATGACTTTTCTTGCTGGGGCGTGGTACTGAGTGTTCAGGAGAGATCCAACAATTCCATTCCTTCTAAAAAGTTCATTATGTAGTATTGCTCTAACTGCAAAGATTTTCTATTCCATCCTTAGCACTCTCAACCCCTCTATATTGTTCCAATAACTGATTTTACCTTTCCTACCTTTTTTATTGCTTCATCTATTCTCTTGGAATCGATTTCACAGAAGGGTTGAGGTTCCTCTTGAACAAATATGTCGGCTATTTCATTGCCCATTGGAAAGTAGCTTTATTCTGTTTGTCTAGCTCATCTAAATTGTACACGTGTTCCCATATTAACTGTGATCTTATAAAATTGGAACCAAAAGCTTATAGCTGCCTGACTTTTAGACAATATGATGAGCTCTTGTTTGCAATAATTGTTAATAACATTGTTAGGATGCACGCAAGCAAGTATTTTTGGCCCAGTCTTAGCAATGGTTTTACCCAGATCTCTTTGTGTCTCAATAATTCTGCCCTTATATCGCTCACACTACTTAATGAGATGCTCAGGTATTCTACTGAATATATGTCAAATAATCGACAATCTTGCATAATCATATCCTGTATTTTTTACTATGTTTTTTGGTGTTGATGCAAGTTCCTCTAGAGGATCGTCTTCAATATATTTATGGTCACTTAAATGGAGCAGCCCATAAACCAAGTTGAAGGTCAGGAATCGCTACTATTGAACGACAGAACTCACTAAAAAGCTGTATAAAAACTTCTATATTTCAAACAATAAACATAATCTCATAAAAATTACGAAGAGAGAAATGCTTTATTGTCAAAAAATTGTCACAATTTATAGACAAACGCAAAATAGACAAAATGAAGTTACAAATAAAATATAATTCCAAAATACAGAAGAAAACCACAATGAGTAACAAAATTATAGGTAATAGTAATAGGTAATAATTAGTAAATAGGTACATAGCAAAAATTGAACCACTAGGCAACATGTCCAGAATTAAATATTCCATACACTTTCCAGTAAGTATGCAACTGATTGTGCATTTTTTTGCATTGTAAAATATTGAGCCCGTAACTAATTCTGAATGTGAAGTAGGTAGGTAAAGGTCGTGCTCCGCGTTCCTAAGTGGATAGCCTTGTAACGGCCTTTCTGAAATTGAGTCAGAATTTTTAAAGAAGTCCCTGCATTAAGCCCGAGTAAATATCTACCAGCTCTCTTCTGTAGTTTGAAGATTCGCTCAAATTGACAGTCATAGATCTGTTGTACTCATTCTGGTGGAGATGAAAGTCGTTTTCAAGTCATTTCTTGTGCGAAATTCCAATTCAACCTTAAACTTTCTTTGAATATTGATTTTTTAAGGGATGTAAACATCAGAATGCCTAAATACGATTTTCACTAAATTGCATATAACAAATATGGGATAGGCCTTCTCAAAGTAGCATGCTCATCCTTCAAAGCCCTTTTTGAATAATAATCATAGATTGTGTCTATACGTTACCATGGTGGTAAGGTAGAGTGTAGTATCTTCATGATGAGGCTTTTAGAATTTAAATTAGCTTATTCTGAAATGAATTAAATAACAAGTTTGTGCTTTAAAACCTCTTTCACTCCATTCCGTCTCTACAAATATACTATTGTCTACTAGAATAATACTGTCGACAGGAGTTCAGATAAAACTCTGAGTTTAATATGAATAAATATTTTAGTTTGATACGAATAGAACTTCACTCTGGAATTCTGAATTTGGACAAAGAAAAATATCTCTTCATGTAAATCGAGAGTTAAAAACCATTCTATAAAACTTTTGAAATCAAATTTTCCCTCGAATATTTCAAATAGCATCATAAATTTCCAACAAATCTCCTTTCGTTGTATTTTGTGCCATTTGGGATCGCAAAAAGCGATAAAAACCGAAAAATAGTCTGACGTATAAAATTTTATGGAGGCAATTTTTGCTAATTTTGTTTTCGTTTAGTGTACAGTGTTTAAGCCTTCTGGTTGAGCGTAGACTCGTTTGGAGTTTGATTCTCGCTGATCGTTTCAGATATACCAAAAATCGAATAATCATTGCTATTTCAGAATATAATAGAAGTAATAAAAATGCAAATTATTGGCCTGGTGGTTTTTGATTTTGTCTTTAGTTAATAGAAGTTTGCTAATATATTTTATACTGAATGAGACGATACTGTGACTTGAAGATATTCACCTGGAACTGAAAATGAAGATACACACTATAACAACGATAACAAAATTGAGTTGAAAATTTTACAATAATACAAAAGGGAGCCAATAATAATTGGCATAAAACATCTAACAGGAATTGGGGGAAAATAAAGTGGGACAAATGTAAAGAATAAGAGATAGGACAAATAACAAAACCAGAACAAAATATAGAGAAATTGGTAAATAAGTATGGATATATGGATATTTTCAGAAAGGAAATAAACTGCGTTCCAAGAAAAGTTTGGTAGAAGAAAACTTTATATTGAATGAAAGTATTTACAAGGGACAGAAAAAAGAAGAAACATTGGATCATTCTACTCCCGGGAAGTTAGAATGAGGAGGGAAGAAGAGTTAATTGAACCTGTTTCTGGTATTTTTTCCTTTTCTACCTTATAATTTCACGTTACATCTAAAAGTGTACCTTCAAACTTCAGATCAGTGTATTTGCTTAATTTATAACAAGAATTTCGATTTCTCTTTCTTCAGTTACGAAGTGAATGGTTTATTGATTTTATAATCGGCAATACCAAACGACTACAACAACAACTAACTACTCACTACACATCAGTCATTTTGGATTTCTCTTAAAACAGCGCGGATAGTTGTCGTTAACAAATAACGAATTTCATTGTTTTTACTTTAAATTTTGGTGTTCTTTTCTAGTTTGTTACAGATGACTAAACAAAAATATTTCAAATATAAGCAGAAAATCTACAATATCTACAATATTGGTTGGAATGGGGGTGTATGATTACACAAGATTCCTAAAGCAACATTAAAAAGACATTTAGATGAAAGTTATTCAGAAGTTTGCAAAATATCTTGTGTTTTGAAATTAATAAAAGAAGGCAGCAAATTTGAGAATGTTCTAGTAGAGTACATATTATTTTTCGAGGAGCACAAGTTTGGGTTAACTATCACAGATGTTGGGAAAATTGTTTATCAGAGAAAATTGGACTAAAGGCTTGATACCACGCCTTCAAAAATACAAGATTTAACAGGAAAAGTATCAAAACTTTTTGATATTATGAGCAAATAATTGACACTAACAATCTGAATGCTTACAAAATATTTAATCTTGATCGTTTTTCTGCAATTACCAGGATACATTAAGCACATATTTCAATCGCTTGACGTATCATTTTTCAAGCCAATGAGCACTTACAGCATCCAAGCCATTGAATACGTTCGCATTCTGGCAGTGCTGTAGCCCATTATTAACTATCACCATTTTTGCATCCGGCTAAAGTTTTGTCTCCAATGTTACCAGTGCTGGACTAAAATGATTCAATATTTTCTACTACAATTTCCAAAATGTAATATGATGTACTCTCCACATCCCAGGTTGCTTAGCTGTCAAAGTTTAACGAATTTCATAAGTAGGCTAAATAGTCTATCCCCATTACCCAGAAACAATTTAACGGTTAAAGACAAGCGCTCAAAAAGCTGTTGAACTGACATCGTATAAAAGTGATTGGAGACATCTCATCAGAGGGCTAAACAGCCCAAAAAGTTCCATTGCAATTAAATGAACCGATCAAGCAGACGATAAAAAAATAACTAATAAGTAAATAGAACAAAACAAGAAACTGATAAAACAGCATGTATTAAGAAAAAGAAAAAATTGAAGACAGTGGAGAGTCGACTGAAGAAGAAAAATTCAGTACGAGAGTAGTACGAGAGATATTTAGTTTTATGGATAAGTTTTCTGAAGTCCAAATCCCCAACCACGTGGTCCATTAAATCCTGGCGGCTGGTTAAATTGAAACAAATATCTCAAGTTCTGCTATAATTATGTTTATTTTTATTAATTATATGTGAAGCCAAATACATATAGTTTCATTCAATACAACTTTTGAAAAAAGAATTTCAAAATCGCATTTTTTTCAAATGGTCCAAAATAACAGACTCTCCCCCATATATTGTTAATAATTATATATATATACATATATATATATATATATATATATATATATATATATATATATATAAAATATTATACGAGGGTTATTTGAAAACTTTCTGACCACAACCAGATGTCAACACTACACTAAAATAGTTAAAATAATTCTTTGAGCCGTTGATAGATGTCGCCATCTATTTTTGACAGTTTAGCCTCTCTGTGTGCTAGACTCTAGTAGGACGATTACCATATCTGTAAATCGTGATTAATATTTTGCGTATTGTTGTTGTTTATCTATACTGTTAAATGATTCATTGATTTTGAAGATTTAATACTGTAATGCGCAATTGGACAACTTGTTTACTATTCAGTTCGCACTGGGGCGTCTCTTATCTCTTTTTATAAAGAAAAGATTTTCGCTAAGTGTGTATAACGATTTTTTGAAAATTTAGATGTGATATACCGAGGAAATTTATTCATGTTTCATCACGCTTTCAAACGCCAGCTTTCAACATTTAAAATTTGTATTAATTCAATTAGACACTTTCTGCATCAGATTTAATTCTAGAAAACATTGAAGATTAAATTGTAAGGTAGCAGAAAATTGTGTGAAAAATTTTAGCTCAAGTGCTTAAAATTACAATTTCAAGTTTTGAACACAAAGTTTAGTGACAATAATAAAAAACAATCGAATATAGACATGTTGAAGTTTAGAATTCTGAAAAATAAGTTTTTCTAATATTTCAAATTCCACTCTCATGCTTATTTAGAAATTTACAAATATTTAAGTTATTGTAAACATCACAATTGTGGATACCTATACAGCATATACAACATACAAAATAAATAAATCCAAACCCCATTTAAAACATTGAAGGTATTCGAAACTTGTGGAATTTGATGTTTATCAATAGTAATTACAATGTCAGTGAGCCCAAATGGCTTGAAGCTCGATCGATATAGTAAACATTTTTAAATAGTAGACTTTGATTTCAAGTAATTTACATGGAAATGCAGTAATTTCAACAAATGATAAAAGTATGTCTAGATTTGTAGCTTTAATAAATGAACCATGATTTTAACATTGTCACCTTATATTTAACTAGCTAATATTTCATTTCATAAACAAGTTAACCCAAATAATTATGGTTATAGAATCCAATAGGCAATACTAATAGGCTACACTCATTAGTTAATTAACTTAATTCACAACTTTGAGAAATTATTCATTAATATAAAATTTAAATAAATAAAGTGGTTTCAATAATCTGACTACTGTTCTCGTTGGATGTCAAGACTATATAGAACACACTATGCATGTTTATGCTCTCTTAGGTACTAATTCTTCTGTATACAAAAGTTACAGTTAATTATATTTATAGTCGTCAAAGTCACATCATTACAAAAAGAATGGTACGTAATTTGATAGGTTAATGGAGCTTCAAGTGTCCAAGGGACATATGGATCGCTTAAGTAAGACGTTGAGGACTGTCAGTTTACAATAAATCATAAGAAATATACTAGTGAGTAGAAGTTAAATAGGTAGACTTATGATTTTTCACAGTCACATTAATATAAGACAGAAATTAGGTAATCCGAGACGATACGTTAATGGAGCATAAAATAATAGACTTAATATACCATATGTTTCTGAGGAAACTAACCATAGGACTTAAACGCTATGAAATTACATTTATTTTGGTTTTTGAATGAAAAAAATCGAACAACTTTAACAAATGACAGGTCTGATTGATAGCTTGAAACTGTTTAACGCTACTGGACTGAATTTTCATTTTGTTAATTTTTTATGCTCTTTTACTTTATCTAATTGGAGCTTTCTTATTTTATAACAATTTATTTTAATATTCTATCAGAGAGATAAGTGGTATTTTTTATTTTAAGGGATTGAAAATGAAAAGTATTTTATGACAAAATTTTTATTAAATACTAAATGAAGAACATTAAAATAAATAGTACTTTTAAATCAAAACTTTTCATTAAAAATTCAAAACATATTTTTGGTTAAGAGGACCAGAAGGTGTTTCACACTTTAAATAAAAAAATTTTTTAGAACGCTATGTGCTCTAGAACGATTTTTAATCTACAAAAAAGCAAATAGTTTCAAGATATTAACCAGACCTGTCATTTGTTAAAGTTGTTGGATTTTTTCATTCAAAAACCAAAATAAATGTAATTTTATTGCGTTTAACAAAATAGCATTAAGAAAAAATGAATAAAATAGAATAGAAAGACTGATCCGAAAAGGTCGAGGTTAGAACCTCTTCTATACCTCTTGTACACCACAAACATCCCTATATTAGAATACGGTATTTTTCTAACCTTTCTAGGCAATACCATGTTATGATAAATAGAAAATAGCCATAGAGAAGCAGCTGAAAAACTATTGGTATTATTCAATAGAACAGACAAACGGATAAAAAAGTGAAGGTTACAATGAATGTATGCAAATCTATACACTAAAAGTTACCTCAACAACTCATACCTATAATCTTAAATGGAAAATGAATTGCCAAGCTTCACTAGAAAGCTTATAAAAAAAGAAAATGTATTGGTTCATGGGACGAGATAAAGTCTGTACACAACAAGCTTATGTTTTGTAAATATAACCTCAAACTTATTTCGTCGTATGGTATTCAACCATGAGTCTGTGTTATTCAAATAATTTAAAAAAGATACTAAGGAACATAGTGTAATCACCTATTTTACATTCGAAGCAGTAGCCTTTGTAAGGATACTGTTACTAATATATAGTTAAAGTCATGAACCACGACTTCATCATCACAACAATGTTGAAGTTATTCAGCTCCTGGACATTACAGGAATAGGTCTTAAGTTTATTTTTGTGAATATACAACGTTGAAACTGCTGCTCTAAATATGATCATGTTGGTAAAAAAGCATGATCAAGGAATTTTTCCCTCGAGGCATGACACTTGCAACGAGCATATTATATGCCTCAAATTTTGAGAAAGGTTTCCACAATATGAAAAAATGTTGAGAAACGTATATTTGAATTTCCAGATTTGGTTACAGGTTATCATAAAAAAGAGATAGAACTAGTGAGAAGTCTCATAAATCAAGTGAAGAAAATTAGCACGCGGCTCTCAAGTCTAAGAGCTTCTATTTTAAATAAATAGATTCGAACTTTTGAGCTTCAGTGCTATTTACCTTCACTTAACTAAACATTTATAAATGAATTTCTAATAACAACATTCATCTTCACAATGGACTATTTCACTAATGATTACTCATCAGAATTCAATTATATTGGTAACATTCGTCATTTATATGTAGGTCCAGAATTGCTTACATAATTCTCGATTTCTCTAGACGAAATAATAACGCATTTTCAGAGAAAGTAACTTGACATGTTCGCTCTTCAACGTAATTAAGAAGCATTCGTGAAGTAGCTCCAAAGCTTGGCACAACAATATTTTTTAGAATTTATTTAGTGTCGGCGTCAGATTTTATAGAGATTTGGTCCCTATTATTTTTTTTGAAATTATTTTTATCCAAACATCCTAACTAATTACTTTTGTAGCTCAATTCATACATATCATTATAAATATTCCGAACTTCTATGTAGTTTAAAAACTAAAAATGATATTAGGCAGTTATATTATCGATAGTATAACATTTAAATTCAAGCGTCAATAGCAAAAGGATCTAGTTTCTAATATAATTATAATTTGAAATATGAGTAGTAATAAGACAAGTAAATCAATCGAACATTTTATATGAAAGGTTACATTTGAAAATATATCTATTAAAGGTTTCATAGGAAATAAATTTAATATAATAAATTATATTCCAATACTGACATTGTTATAAACATACAATAGGGGATTTTACTTTTAGAAATACATGGTATTATTTTGGTTAAGGTTGGGAGCATGTATTGTGAAAAATTTTTTACGTTATAGATGTACGCATAACTGGAAGTAGTACCACATTTTTGAAATACGAAATATTGAAGTACTTGCGACATTGAAGCATACAAGTGTATGTCCAAAAACAAGTAGTCGTTGTCATTAAATGAATTACCAACATGGTAAAATCAATCGATATTGTTGAGCTTTTTTCTTCCATACCTATACCTTTTTCATTACATTTAATAGCTCTTGTATTCATCAAATCCTTTTTGAGAGTTTTATTCTTCCCACACAATCAGCTATTTTATTTCCTCAATCGATAGCTTTCGATTACTGATCTGATGAATATTTTGTGGTTATTATTAACAAGCCACATTCTTACCTGTTGTTTTTAGTCATTACAGTATTTGATTTTATTGGAATAAAAAAATAATTCTGCTCGTTTTTTCAGAAAACGCTTTTAGTCCAAAATTGCATCTAGCTTTTCAATGTATAAGGTTTAGATCGTATTATAATCACTGAAGAATAAAACGCAACTAAAACATGCAATACAATGTTTTGTAAACAATCACAATTATTTAGAATCAGAATTGTAGAAATTCTTTGTCAAAGAATCCTGTTACATTTTGTTCTAATAGCGGATGTCATCTCCTTAAACTGCATACTGAGTAG
This sequence comes from Diorhabda carinulata, assembly GCF_026250575.1. NCBI lineage: Eukaryota > Metazoa > Arthropoda > Insecta > Coleoptera > Chrysomelidae > Diorhabda > Diorhabda carinulata. The sequence goes on along the minus strand of NC_079462.1, from coordinate 21,864,932 downwards.
AGAAGCTCAGAAGCAGTAGAAAGTTACATCGAGGACTTTATATTTAATAAAGTTCAAATTCTCGTGGTACCAGTCAGTCCTTTCAAAAGTTTCAGGTTTGTAATTCATAAAAACTAAGTTGAATATGACAAATATGTATTAATATGAATATTAAAATGATTATAAATAAGTAAAACTTAATTGATTTAAAATTGTATTTCCACTATTTATTCTGTGTTTTCCATACTGTCATTCTTTTTTGTCAAATGGGTTTCAAATGAATGATTTCCATGTATGATATGATATATAGTCATTAAAGGAGTCGACAAATAGCAATTTACCACCAATAGCTTGTTTTCAAACATATTTTGTAAGGAGACGATGGGGATAATGGAAATAACGTTGTGCTCAAACTCTATTGTGATTATTGACGTGATCATAATGAATAAATAACGATCGAGACGAGGAGTTAGTCATCCATCTCTCCATTAACGTCAACAAAGTTGATGCGATTATTGAAGAATCGTCTGATGAAAGCTGATTGTTCATTTTTAACACTGAACTCTAATATTAATATATTATTTATGTACATAAATATATAGAGGGTAATATCTTAGATAATTTGAATATAAATATCTAAAAGGTTTGACTTCATGAAATTGACTGACCCATATTGCAAGCAAGGTATCGTGATTCGATTATTAGTGAAATCTGGCAAAAAAACCTCAAAAATTCCTTGCAAATTACTGTTGCTTCGTGGAGACAAGTATATGTCAAAAACACGCGTGAATCAGTTCAAAGAGGTGCATAAATCAGTACAAGATGATCCATTTGAATGTGTAGGAACGCTTCTCATATCTGACAGTTGCATTGTCTGATGAGTTGATTATTAATAAAGAAATCGTCTGCCCGATGTCATACTAGAATTTGAACATATGAAAGATTTGCCACAAGATGGTATCAATAGTTCTTACCCATGAATAAAAACAAATCAAGTGATACCTTGATATTGTCAGCTTTGGGTAGCAATGGGTAATAAACGTCCAACTAAAGAGGGCAAAGGAAGCTAATCTTTTTTTACGACATTATCATCATTAATATACTTTTATTGGCCAACAGTAAGTGGATAGTTATTTGTCGACAAATTGGAACGGCATGCATGTTCCGTGTAAGATACAAAATGACCAAAACAGACTAAATCTGTGCCACGACACAATCCTCATGATTATGCAAGAGTTTTGGCAAAACGTTAGACTTGAATGGAGATTGATGTGATAGTAGATAGTACAATCATAAAACTTCTGACAGAATATGAAAAAAGTTACAAAATTTTTCTATAAGCAATAAGAATCATGATAAATGGCTCTTCGTATCATACCAGAGCATTGAATGAAGGCAATCATTAGAGACGGTTTCAAGGAGGTAAGTTCTCCACTACAAATGAAATACACAGAGCCTGCAGCCATTGGTGCTTTCTATTCTTATTGTTTCAAGATTTTGAAAGTGAAAGTGAAAGAAATCCTGTGAAAATGCTTTTTCAAGAAACAGTATCTAAGATAGAGACTCCCTTTAGACTGCTCAACTGCAGCTGGATAAATCTTCAGTTCTGATTTTAAACGAGTTTTTCCAGAAAACAAAATGTTTCTGGTCGGTGAATAAACTCTGAGCCCCCCTTATCACCAGGTTCTTTACTTCGTTCCCATATATATTTCTAAGTATGAGCACTCAGATTAGGATTACATGTTCTCTTTGCCTACTATAATTGTTTCCGGACACACCATAATCAAGTCAGACTTGATTATCTGTGATTAATAGCTGTATGATTATTGCAAAGGATTATTTTATCGCTTTTTCTGAAGTTCCTGTCCAAATTAAATAGTGCGATCCTTCCAATGGCTAGGAAAGTCCTCCTATTGAATCGAAGTAATTGGTTGTATGGTATCCTATTTACACCCCCAAATACCCCTATCCCCATTCCTGTTATAATTTTATAGGCATCTGTATGCCATATTATGGTATGATTGTCGATAGTAAACTGGCTTGTCACTCAATAATACTGAGAACTTCTAGAAGTTATTTGATTTTCATACATCCTATTTGGGAGTTCTAGGAGGGATATTTTTGTCACGAGCGCTTTCTATTATCCATGTTGGCACGCTTTTTCATAATTTATAATTAATAACATTGTACTTGTGAGTCAAAATGTATTTATTTACTTACAAATTTATAATAATGATCATACTTATATCAATTTCAGACAAGGCTATCCAGACGTTATAGAATAAAATCTGGTGTTCCGACTCTAGTTTTACTTGGTAGAGATGGTAGTACAGTGAGTGTATCGGCACAAGAAAAACTTCTAGAAGATCCTTACGGTATAAACTTTCCTTGGAGACCTAGACCAGTGGATCAGGTAAACTAAATCCAATAAAACATAAGTTGGTCAAAATTCGATTCATTAAAAATTTGATTGAAGTAAATCTGTTTCAGGTTCTAAAAGATGTAGTGTTGCAGCCTGGAGGTACGTTTTATTCTGAACATAAAAATTTCACGAAAGAAGATATTCGGTTCGAAGATTTGCCTGAAGGAATCAAGGGATTCTATTTCTCGGCAAATTGGGTAAGAATCAATTTTGTATGAATAATAATAAATCAATAAGCAAAGTTGTTGAGTAGTTACTTCGTTAGACTAAGTCTAAGATCCCACTGCTTGATCCTACAGGTATTTTTTTTTGATGGAATTAATTTTAGAGGAATCATGAGAAGGTATAAAATGGATTAAGGTTGCCTTGTGAAAATTAGCCTCAATTACCTGTAGTTAATATATTAATATAACTTGCAACTATATGCTTTTTAGTAAATTTTACTTTACATCATTTGAAAGCAAATGATGTAACAAATTAAAATAAAAATGGTTGCCAGCTCTCAGTAGGCCGCAGCGTTAGGGTTGCCAGGTGTAAACAGGTATATTTCTGTTGATTAATTGCACTCACCTGTTTTTTTTTTCAATTTTGATATGAAAAGTTTTATATATATTGAACATGAAAATCCATGATTGCCCGTTGGACAATGGCCGCAAACAGAGGCTGCCATGATTTTTGTGAACGATACTAGCTACAGGTAAGTGGAAGCGCAAGAGAGAAGATGTATGTATAATATGAAAATTAAGTTTTATAATTTTTTAATATATTCTTTATTAAACATAAATTTTTGAGCATAATGATAATTTTTATCGCTTGAGGAAAGATCCGTTTTTTATTCAAAAAGTTTTTTACAGAATCATTAGAGAAAATTGGAGTTTTCCATTTGTTTTTTCCCTGTTCATGGAATTTTATATTTTATATTTATTATAATTTCAACAATATTATTTATTTTGATGTGCACTTAAGAATGAAGTACATATATATTTCCTAATATAATTTCTTATTATTTTTATGATGTATCAGACGTTTAAGAATAACTGGCTTAAGATTATGGACTTTATTTTTTTCCTGAAAGCTTTATAATAAGATCAATGTAAACCTCAAATAAATACTATGATTTGATTATTTAATTATCATGGCTCCTATTTTATGCAAATAATTTTTACTTTTATAATTTACCCTACACGTTTTGTTGTTGTGTTTCCATCATATCACTATTGAAGGTTATGTCGTTATATTTATAGTTTTTCTTGTTACAATTCACAATCGAAACATATACCTGCAAGATGAAGCAGTGGGATACTATTAGTATCAGTAACATGACATGCTTTTATATTTACAACAATAAGATCAAGAGGTTCACAATTTCAGTATCTTTAATGTTCATAAAATTTCGTGTTTTATTGATTTTTGTTGTTGAGGCACTTGAAATATATAAAATTTGGTAACACAAAAATTTATTCCGAAACGCAATGTTGCCAGACATATTTCTGATTTAATTGTCCCCCAATGAAAATAAATGATCTACGCAAATTGATATAACACTTATGATGATTATCTGAACGCTATTAGAACAAAATACATGGCATAGGGGCAGCAGTAGTCCGCAAGAAACATTCAAATATCTTAAATTTTGAATAACGTCTTAATCTTTTTCCTGAAGTAGCTTATTTCTCCGAGATCTACGAAGTTTATAAATAGAAAAAATAACGACTTAGGTGGGCCTAGTGTTACACAAGGCTGGCCTTAATGATTTATGATGATTTATATTTACGATATTTTGTAGCATAAAATGCATTTGCGGTACACACTCAAACACGGAATCAAACGAACTGACAGACTACATGAATAACGATAATAATGTAGAAAACGAGGGAATAGTTGGAAACTTGAGTTAGGTTGAATAAAAAAAGACATAGAATGAATTGACAAAAACAGAGAAGAAAAAAAAACTATAAAATGCCATCCCGTTCGCAAGTTCCAAGTTATTCAAGATCAAGCTCTAAAGTGAGCGAGACCACTCAGTTTAGTATTTTTCTGACCAGTGAAAAGTTCTAGTTGAAGCAGAAAATATACACAAAGTCGAAAAAGAAACCAATAACTGCGAAAACAAAAGAGTTTAGCCACCTTTTAGAAAAACTAACCACCTAACCAGGGATTTTGTTTAGAAAATGAAGCTTGATGGCACATTTGTGAGTTCTCTAAATTCTATACGAATCCAATTAATTTAGAATAATGGAGTTCAAATACCGTACGTGTGTCTAGAGCGCATGGAAATCAACTTATGCATGGCTTTGTCAAAATAAATTAAGTAAATTGTTCATATTTTATCAATTTATTTGAAATGAACAAATTTCAAAAAATAAAGTTAGCAGATCTGTTTAGCTATAAGAATTGGTTTGAACCGTTTGCGTGGATACGAAACATTCTATTTCCAATTTTTACATATAAATTACCAAATATAATGAGTTTCTCAGATATATTTATATATACTTTACTGCTACATATTTAAGACTTAAGGACCAAAGAAAAATTAATTTTTCTTATTAGAACAAAGTTCTATTTTGATTTTATTCTTATTTTGATATCCATGATGAATGTGATCTATTGATCAATATAAATACGAAAATTGTCAGTGCCAATATCATATTTTGAAAAAGACTGAAATAAGTCGAAACGTCAATGTTTATCTATCTTTCACAAATTATTAAACAAACTAATTTTGAAAGAGAAGAGACCTAACATTAAGAACATTTGAAAACATAAACATATCAAAAAGTCTAAGAAAAGTTGAGAATTTACCTCTATCGCAAATATCTAGAAGACTTATCACTTTAGTATTCATAATCAACATACCATTCAATCTCATGGGTTATTACTAGCACTTTGTGCGCCTATAAATCTCTTTATTGGGGTGGTTTACTCCCCTTGTTCTTTTTGTTATAGTTTTTTTGTTGATCCTGGCTTCGTTTGTCAACTTCCTCCATTTTTCTTTTCGTATTTTGTTTTCCAGTCTATTATTTCTAGGATTCTTGTATCTTCTTTAATTGGATTTCTCCAGATATTTCTTGGTCTGCCTCTGCCTCTTGGGCATAAATATATCCATTGTGTTTCCCTCTTCACCATTTCTGTAGGTTTCTTTTTCATGATGTGTCCTGCCCAATTTTGTCTTTGTGCTTTTGTATACTTTATTATATTTTTGCCTCCCAGTTCTTCTTCTATTTCTCTATTTTTCTTAAGTAGTCAACTCAATTCAAATAATTAAAATTCATCTCATCGTAGAATTTCTTATAATTAGAACGAACAGTTTAGAAGCTGCATGTATCGTAAATTTTTAAAAGTCTTGAGAATAATCATCATTAAATAAATAAGTCCCTGATATTGAACTAGAAATTTAGATATTACAGTATAAACAATTAGAAAACTAGGTCGGGTGCTTAAAAATAATTTTACAGAAAAGTTAGTTATGAAGATTATAATATTTAAAATCACCTAGGCTGAACAGATCTCATTGCTGGTCCCAAATCTAGGTGAAGGAAGAAAGAAAGTTAATGCCTAAGATAAAAAGTAATAGGCTCAAAATAATAGATAATAGATAATGAAAAGAAGTGAATGTCGATACAATAACTCAAATCACATCCGAGATGATTGTCTGTATGAATTAAAAGAATCTACATGATTCATTTTTTTAGTAATATAATCATGTTGGTACAAAGTACTAAAGGCGAGCGAAGAACAGCGAAAAAAAGTTTTTACTCGTTGGAATTTGAAACATTATATTTTGCGAAGTCTCTAATGTGGGGGCCCCTCTTTTATGGATGTCTGTAGCCCTGGATGCTTTCCCCTATATTCCGTCTTGAGTAGAAGTTAATTTTTGTATGCATCAGATATATCAATACATAAAGTTAATTTATCGTACTAATTAATTAAGATTTTACTTATTATCGATTCATCCACAGACCACAGACAGAAGAGAACCAAGACAATTCAATAATCGATTACTACATTATAATTTAAAAGCACATATTATATCACATATATTTATGTTTCTGAATCTTTTATCTTTCTTTTAATAAATTATCAAGAAAAAACTGATTTTGAAACAGAAGAGACCTAAAATCAGGAATAAGAATAAGAATAAAAATAAGAAATTGACAGTTTACTATTTACAACTATACAATACTTTTGAAAGTAGCATGAGCTTTTTGAGAAACAAAAAATGTTAAATTCTAACTTTGAATTTCAGTGTCCACCTTGCAGAGCGTTTACTCCACAACTAGCAGAAATATATACGCTTATAAGAAAGAAAGAACCCAACTTTGAAATAATTTTTGTTAGCAGTGATCGGTAAGTGGAATATTCATATATTTTTTGCAATTTATTCAATATTTGGACAAGATACATCTCGTAGATTAATTTGAGAAAATTCTTCTGTAACTGTCAGTAATCATAGTTCAGGTTCTGGCAGACTCCGAATTTCTCATAAAAATAATACGATTATAAATATAGAAATTTAGAATAAATCTTTAAGAAACTTAGATTTTCCCGACTTAGTACGAAAGTAGATGAAATCATTTTGGTATTATTTTGACAGCAGGCTGATTGACTATTATGTAGAAAGCTCATGTGAGCTCCACCAGGACATCTGAACAAGCATTACAAAATTTACAAATTTTCCGGATAAGAGCTGCTCTCATTTTTCCTTCTGAAATTATTAGATTTAAGGTTTAAAATACTACATAGTCAAATATTCTGCTGTCAAATAGTGAACAATATGTATTACTTTCTTTTCCATCTAACAACAATGAGAATCCCTTAAACTCAATTACGATTGTTAAGCATCAAACAATCCTTCAAATTTTTATCTCCACTACAAATTCCTACCCTGTATGTGTGCTTAGGAGTTATGGGATCATTATCCACTGTATTTACCACCCTCGGGGAGATATTGTAGTTATGTCGCGATATATTTTCACCGACACGTTCCTAAGTTTACTACTTGCACAAGATTAACGGATAGAGCGGGTAGAAACAGCAACAATGGGTGGGGAAAATGGGAGTAGAGAGAGCGTCGAGTTGGAAAAGTCTCTTTTGGTCCTTTGATAAACTTTATTCTTTTGTTTTTAAGGAAATGTATTCGAGTAAGGATTTACTGAAAATACAGGATTTTTATTTTTAGCCAGAGTTTTGCACTTACGTAATTGATATCAGGCTACGACAGTGACATAGGTGAAATATTTTAGTTTTATTTAAGATACAGCTCTATTTGTTGGGTAAAAAAAATCTGTCACTTATTACAACTGTATTACATTTCTATTAATTTCAATCTTGTTTAATTTGAAAGAAGACTATGACCATACCGATCTAACAGATGAAGGTTCCATCTATCGAACAATTGTCAAATTTTGAGCCCATTTCCTCCAATAGTAATTTTTCATTGAACAATCTTCTAGTGTTTTCAAACCATGGAAATTCTGTATGAGTTGATTTTTTTAATCTGAAAAATAACGCTGAGGCAAATGCTTGGTTGGAAAGTATTATGGAAAATCAACTAATATCAATTAGTATGGGGGTGACACGCATTAATTAGTATAGGGACGACACGACTACAAGAACTGATGGTACTCAATGAGAGAACGCCCAGAAGTAGCCATTAAATCAGAAAACATGAACAAAACTGTTATAAAAAACTGAAGATTGGACAACATTTTACATCAATATTTGAGTATTTGAAAATTAAAAAAGTCTCTTCAAATATATGACACGTTTTCTAGCAGTAAACTTAAATCAATAACAAATTTATGATTTAAAGCACTATTTAGAGCTGTTTGGAAAATATAAATGAGCTTTTCGATTTGATATGTGATCAAATATCAAATGTGGACTAACTATAAGCAAAACGGTAGTCATATGAGTGGACAGGAATCGGCGAAAGCTATTTAAATCGAGTATTTTGTTGTATGGAATACTGTTTAACCACTATTTGGAAGAAGAGAAAATTATGAAGAACAGCTCCATATACAAAATTCTCTCCTACTAAAACAAAGCGCACAAGTCAAAAGTGGATAAAAGTGATCATCAAATTCAATGAACTGAACTTCTAGTTGCCGCTTCACCCATCATTTTCTCTATATCTGAACTTTAGCGTCTGATCATTGTTTTTAGATATTTCCAAAGATAAAAACATCAATCAAATCAAAAAGTTATCGCTGAAACAGAAGTCTTTTTTAAGAACAAACAAAAATTGTTCAGTAATTATGGCATATGAACGTTGAGAAAACGTTATACTGATTTCATTACTCCTGAAAGAAACTATTTTTACGAATAAGAACAAAATTAGGTACAAAAATTTTTGCTTACTAGATCAGGAACATTTCATTTGATGTGTTATTAAACTACTATTATTTTCGCCATTGCACATTTTGGTTGTTTTTTTACATTCGATTTGTAGTTCTACTGAATATGTTCTAATAAATATAGTTTTAAAAACAAATTAGGCGATATTTGAATATGGAATAAGTAAGTTTGGTCTTCGATTAACGTACAGTTACGATGATGAATTTAAGTATTCGATGCTAAAGCTTGGCTACATTTGGAACACTTTAAATTATATCGACAACTGATATTCTCTAAATAAGTGGTGCACAGCGATAAATAAATGAGTCCGAAGGTATTAGGTATCCATTTTCTTGGACTCATGGCCGTTTTGTTCTCTTTTAGGTAGCATATTTTGTTATTGTATTATTATATGTATTTATCATTGTTTCTGGACTTTTAGATAATTAAAATAGATTGAATTTGTTACATATTACAGAAATTTCCAAAGCTCTTGGGAACTGGAACAAAAATAGTAATCTTTTCAACTAAAAGGGGCGGGATCCAAGAAAGAATACCTACTAACTTTTTATTAACCTATTTTAACCTAACCTAACCAAATCCCGAGAAAAACTTCTTTCTATTTTTAGTTTTTCCTGATTAAATGCCGTTGTTGAACATAAATGAAATCACAACGTTGATTCTTGTCTGATTGAACATTGAGAAAATTAATTTAATCGTCAGCACTTGGTGCCTGCGATGTAACTACTACTAAGCACTGTTACTGTGCGGTTTGATAACTTCGTAACTATTGCTAGATGGCGTTTTGAAGTGTGAGCGTAGAAATTGGAAAAAATCTAGGGATTTCATATTGGTTCGGGCTCATTGAATCTTCAATCTTCAAAAGATACCTTTCCTCTATCGCTACATCGTTCCATGCAAATCTATTGTTCGAAATAGTGTGGGAAGTCTTTTTCTGTCAGTTTTTTCAGGACATTTGTTCCTTTTAATGCAGATTTGATCATAGGAAGAGGTAGAAATCGCATGGTGCAAGATCCAGCGAATAAGTCTAACACTGAATGTACTTGGCTAGAAACCTTTTGACGGACAATGCGGAACGAGGCATCACTTTTACACACACTTTTCGTATGTTAGAATTTTCATGTAAAATTTGCCGCATACATTCTTTGTGCATTCCTATAGATTCAGCAATGGCATGAATACTTAGCCTACGGTTGGATCGAACAATATTTTCCACTTTTTCGATATTTTCGTCCGTTTTTGACATGAAAGAACGACCCGAACGTGAATCAACACCTTCTTGGCTGTCTTAAAGCTTAAACTAAACAAACACACGTGGACGCGACAATCATTAATTGCCATATACTTGTTCTGATAGATTATAAGTTTCAGCTGTAGTTTTTCCAAATTACATATGACAACAATCCGTTGTTTTATCATCGATCATTTCTACGGCAAAACAAAAAGCCCCTATATAAACTAAGGCGACGGCTACACTGGTTTGTCTACAGATACGGTAGACATCGCATTCGGAAGTGTAGACTTTAGGCTAAACATTTGACAGACTAATTTTAGGCACATGTGTACTTTCTCTGTAGCATTGCTAGTTTCGTTACTTAAATCTATACGACTGATAAGTGATATAAGGCAATGAACTTGAAGATTTTAGGAGCTTGAACAACATAACTCATCGCTAGTCTACTTCTACCTCACTGGGTTTTATTATACTCACTGAAACGGCTTATATTTGTATCTAAACTAAAATTGCCAATTTGGGATAACACACCTACCCCATCTACCGATATATAACTTCAATAATAGCCGATTTCACTCTGCAGCAATCCAATAAATCAGCCTTATATCCTGTGCCTGGGGGACATAAGGAAAATTTGTGAAAGTCTGGAGTGTTTGAGTCCATTAAGTGGCATTCAGTAATGATACGGTTGAATAATTAAATTCTCCAGTATTCCGAGGATGAGAAAAAGTACGTTTTATTCAAATAAGCTGAATCAATAGGTTAACGAATTTATATGGAAAATTTTTTGCTGGTTCTATTGTAGAAAGCGATTGAACAGACGCATTGTTTCGATGGTGGGTATATTTGGAAAAAATAAACCTTCGACTTCTTCTAAACTATAACGATTTGCATCAAAACTTTGAATTGAATTAGTTTCACTGCCTAAAGGAGAATATATTATATAAAAGAGAATGAATTTAACATAGTACGAGTGGAATGAACAAAGGAAGTAATGAAAAGGCAATTATTCTTTTCGGATGCTTAGTTAATTGGTATTAAAATCTATCGTGTTATGTTTAATAATGAGAAATTCGACTTCGTCCAATACCTCACTGCGAAATAAAAATAAGTTAATGGGTAGGCAGGTATGGAGAATTCTAAAAATACCATTAAGCTTAGTAAGGACCCTAAACGTTCATTATGAAAATGAATAGGATTTATAATGGTTGATAATGTACCAACTTCCGAATATACTTAGGTAAATTGAGCTCCATAATTTACAAGCTGTTGGCAGATTTCCAAAGGAATAGTCGGACGTTAATGGAGGATTTTTTACGCTCATTATGAATTGAATTGCGTTCTTTTCAAGTTATTTAAAATACATATTTGTTGTGAGAGAATTATAATCCTAAAGTACTGGCGTGGCTAGTAACCGATTTGAAAAAATTCGGGAATACTTCTTCGAAATGTCCTGCAGCTCTGTCGTGGCCTCTTGACTTGTCAGTAATGGTGTCACAGAGCAGGGAATTTTATAGTACCCATTTCCACTTTTACATTATTCATACCGCTTGTAAAAAGTCGTCAAAATGACTGTAGCATCCTCATAGAGATATTTTAGCACTTCGTGATCTTTTTTCTACTTGAAACTAAACTTAATGTAAATGATTAAATGATCTGTTTAATATGAGTATCCATGTTTCAGGTTACAAACACTAAATATTCTATACTGATAGATTGACTAACCTAACCTAACATAACATAACATAACCTAACCTAACCTAACCTAACTTAATCTATCCCAACCTAACTTAACCTAACCTAACCTAACCTAACCCAACCTAACCTAACCTAATCTAACCTAACCTAACCTAACCTAACCTAACCTAACCTAACCTAACCTAACGTAACCTAACGTAACGTAACCTTTTTTTATGGGGTATAAAATAGATTTACATACACCTGGGACATCATCACTAAACATCACCGCGTATTTTCCTCAACAGTAGCTGGAACCATCCTCGCGAACGTCTCCTTCCACAACTGCCGGTCTCATAGACATATGTATTACTATTTAATTAGTCATGTTTGTTTGTTTCTCTTGTTCTTTCCTCGCTTTCTTTGGTAGACATTATTTCGTTGATCATGCTTTCCACTATATGCCAACTTTCTTTGTTTCTTGCCAATATAGGTATCAGGCTTTCTCTAGTTAACGTTGTTTCTATTTTTGTTTGTGTCCATCAATGCATCCAGCCGTCTTTGGTGCTCCTAATTCCTCTTATTCCTTTTTCACCACGTTCCACGATGAGAGCATATGTCTTTTTTTCACGGTCTTTTTTCGCTTTATTATAATTCGCTGTGTATATAGTTACTTGTGTCTTTACTCAATGGAATACACCTTCGATTACTTTCCTTAATTTCTTTCCTATCTAAACCCAACCTAAACTAACCTAGTCTAACCTAACTCAAGCCAACCTAACCTAACCTGACCTAACCTAACATAACCTAACTGCGTCAAAACAACCAACGCTTGCCACTGCTTGTTTTAACACATGGGGGTATGAGAGATACTAGTTGAAATACAGGTAGACTGGATAATAAATTATTTCTATTCATAAAAATGAAAACTAAAAAATTTAATGAGAAATATAAAACTGAAAAAAAGGATATAATACTTTTATCAACATCCATTGTTTTCCGAAACATCGTGTTTCTTTAGTTTAGAAAATATCACAAAAGAAAACAAAAATACGAGTATGTATTTGATAAATAATAAATAGATGGTTACCATATTATATATGTTGTAAAATATATAGAAAGATCTCGTAAATATGCAACGAACCAAAGTTCTCGGAGAGTTAAAAGTATCATAGTATGTGGTCTCAGTATCATCTAAACTGTTTGCTAAAATGTTTTGTCTTGTCTCGTTTCGGAGCAAAGAAATGCAATCGAGAAGAGACGAGATAAAGTTGAATTTCTAAAAAAGGACCTGACAGGAGCTTAACAATTGAAAATTAGATGATAATATGCTCTATAAAGATGCGGACAAAATTATTTTTAATCTTTGCACATTTTCAAGTCGTCAAAACCTACATAAAATGTATTTAATCCTGTACCAATGAATGATATGTTTTAATTATTAGTTCAAAATTCACCGAGGCAGTTACGAGTATGTGCCTTATGTAAAATAATAACAAAAAATTACATAATTAATGTCGAATCAAGTCTCGGTATAGACTTTTCTATTTATTATTGTCATTGAATCAAATTTTAACTACTTCAGTTTGGTTGAGGGTTGAATAGTAACTAAGTTGAGAGGGATTATGCGGAATCTACTAGAGTCTTAAATTATATTTTTAAAATAAGTAGTGGTAAGTCTACGGATCTTCAAATTTGAACTACAATTTATATCAGATAATGTAATATTTGCGACAATTAACACTAGCCGTTTTATTAATTAGTAAATTGTTGAACATTAAGAATCAACATTCTTCTAACCATATTACACGAAATCTGAGGCTCAGAATTATCGTGAAGATTGTGCCCATGTTTTTGATAATTATTATACAATGTTAACTGCGTTCCTCTGGCCATCACTCGATAGCTTTGTTCTAAATCCGTCACTGCTTCACTTTCAAATCAATGCAAAGGGTCGACTTCTGTATTAGCTTTACTGAAATCGTATACATGGATATATTTCCGCAAATAGGCAATTTTACTTTCAGTTCCCTGTCAATCTGTTCAATCTAACTTCCCTCGCGTTCTGAGGGAGATTTTAATTTAAATTCAAACATGTTCGAAAGAAAATATTCGAAGGTATGTCCATGATAATAACAAATTTTATTGAAATTTTTCCAAAAAAGTATAATTCAAATTTTATATTATTATTTTAATATGAGGGGTTCAAAGCTAAAGTGGACCAAGTCCATAATATGTGATTTTGAGAAAACAACAGTTGAGGTTTTTTGTAACTGATATATAAAATGTTTCATATAATTTTCTATACTATTTTAGAAATTCATTTTCCAGTTTTTTTACACAAAATCTTCATAATTTTTTATCATTCTACTGGACTTGGCTCACTTTTCCAGTGGACATTTTTTAAAAACTATAAATAAATAGACAACTTTTATAGTAAACACGTTTAATTTGCATGATTAATGTTATATACAACGTGAAAAAGTAAACTTTACAACTAAGATTTATTATTAATTATTATTATCATCGAAAACAATTTCGTCTTCAGCGAGTTCTATTGGTTGTATTGCGGAAGAAACTTGAAGTAAGTTTTTGAAATCACCGTGGTGTACAAGTGGAATATAAGGCAGAAGATCAATCATATATTTCTTTTTGGCAGCAGTTAAAGGTCGCCATGTAATGAAAAGACAGTCTTGGTTGACGCGATTATTTTTTCCACGTCTAGAATACGAAACTGCGAAAAATCGTTCAAAGTTTCTTTAAATCTTATTTTAAACTCATGGCCCCTTTGAAAGCGTAGCCAACGAATCTTTATCCAACTAAAAGGCAAGTTATCTGTGTCCTTTTTTGTATTTGTAACAGCATCGTCTAATGCCTATATACTTAAAAATTCATCCCGTTACATCTGAATCGTGATGAAACGAGTATCCTTTCTTTTTGCATTCTTTATAACGTCAAACCTATTTTCTGGAACGAAAATGTTTTGGTATTTTTTATTTGATGCTTGTATAATGCCAAACTCTGAGTCGTTGGGAAAGAACGAATGCCCAGAAACTAAAAATTTCAGTTCCATCATCTCCGCAGCCATTGTAGGATCTTGGACAAGTTTGAGGAGCATAAGAGACAACTTAATACTGCGATTCTGACCAGTGCAAGAATCTCAGAACAAAATTATATTCCTATGGTTAGAGGCGTTTTCTTTAAGATGCTTGCAGTTACACGAAGCTACATCTTGAGAACCTCTACCACCCTCGGTATCGTCCCAAACATACATAAAAACTGTTTTGGTATTGAAACAGTGCAGTGTATTCCAAAATTATAGACATATAAATTCCTTTTATAGTAGGCAAGAGATGTCAAAAGTTTGAGAAATTGAAGCACTTTTTGGAGGTCAAATGTGCAGACGTAAAAATCATCAGAGGCCTTCCGTTAAAGATTTTTATAAGAATTTATGTTGAGTGACATCTCACCATTGAAGTTAGCTACTACATCGGTCGAACGCACCAACGGGGCTAATGGTAGTTCGTCTTCAGATTCCCTATCTGAAAAGAGATAATATTAATTGTTTTATTTCGTAAATTATCTCATTCAGATCTTTTTTTTAATGAATACGTGCTTCGTAACATAGAATAATAAGTTCATAAGTTTGAAGACTTTTTCGTTTTTGATCTTTAAATTGGAGCGAAAATGCATATTCGTGTGTAAGGTTCTTGATATGCATATATCATGACAGCTACTTTGGTAATTGACATGTGTTTTTGTCGATCTGTTTTTAGATTTTGCGAACATCATTCCAGCAACTGCACACTTAACCCATATCTATATATATAAAAGAAAGTCGTGTTAGTTACTCCACTTATAACTCAAGAACGGCTGAACCGATTTAGCTGAAAATTGGCAGGGAGGTAGTTTAGAGCCAGGAGAAGGACATAGGATACTTTTTATCCCGTTCGACAGCATTCCCGTGTGACTTGACATGAAATTTATCCCGTTCGACAGCATTCCCGTGTGACTTGACATGAAACGTCAGTCACTATAAAACGTGGTATAACAAAAAAGAATCAGACTTGGAATAACAAAACGCAAATGACAGCTATGTAATTGACGTATAATGACAGATATGTAATGACGTATGGATGACAATTTGATATTTGTAAGAAATCAATAATAAAACTATTTCTATTAAATAAATAATTAACAATTATAATGTTCCATAAGCCTGGAACAGATGGAGCCTTAAGCTAATTTCTTTACAGAGGGCTGTAAAATTTCGTCCTTTACACCTCATAGATGGCGCCACACTTTAATGTGATATATTTTCTGAGACTACACACTATAGATGTCTTATTTTGCCTATGCCACTTAACGTCGCGTCTTTCAAATCATTTTTCATTTTGTCTTCGTTGCGTACACTACTTCGAATATTTTTTTACTTCTAACTTACAGAGAACAGCGAAATTTATTCACATTAAAAATTCAATTACTATTTTTAGTAAAATGCCATCTAAAAAATCCAACCTTAATGCAAGCAAGAAGACTCGACGTGCGCGTGTTGAAAGAGCTAATGAATCAGTCGAACAGAGAGCAGAAAGAAATGCAGCTCAAAGAATTCGCACTGCTGAAAATCGTGCACGAGAATAGCGTGATAATCGTCGACAAGAAAATGCATTGAGAACCAGGGTGGCACGTCATCAACACATAGATTCTTATATAGAACAAACCCGAGAAAATCATCGAACCAACCGCGCAGTAACACGTGGATCATTTGTTCGTCATTTAATTATGAACCAATCACTCGGTTGATTCCAAAGTTACTATTGGTGCGATGGACAAAATATGCAATTATTGTCAGGCGTTAACATTTCGCAAAGAAGCACCCGGCATGTGTTGCGCATCAGGAAAAGATGTATTGTCGCCACTCCGTACTCCACCTATACCTTTGAAATCCCTTCTTTCTGCATTTCGAAAGAATCAAAATTATTTTTGCGTAAGACACGAAAATTTAATTCTTGCTTCCAAATGACGTCGTTTGTAGCATCCAAAGTTTGTGATTTGTCATCAAATGGTCGTAATTTTGAGACAACAATCAAAATTCAAGGCCAGGTATATCATAAAAATGGATCATTGATGCCAATGTCAAATGAAGATCCAAAATTTCTGCAGATCTATTTTATGGGCAATTGTGACGAACGTGTAACAACTCGATGCCAGTATAATTTCATTGAACAAGCAGAAGAGAGAACAATTGTATTGTCATTAAAATTATTTCAAATCAAATCACTCAGCCACAGTAACGCGTGGCCGGGTCTACTAGTAATCTTATATTCATCCATTAAATCTCTTGTTCCAATGAAAGAATAATAGTCTTGTAAACATTTTGGTGGTAACTGAGATTCACCATTCCGACAATATGATTCCACTCCGTACGTTTTCTCGCCCCAACAATAGCGAACTTGTGATCCGATTATGAATTTGGATAAGTTATTAGACGTACGGATGAGATTATTCCAGACAATTTATTTCTCATTGGCTGATTCACTGAATCTACCGTAAGGTGTCTATCTAAAACAGAATCTTAATCACATCGGGCTGAAATTAAACGTATACCAATTTGCTTTGTTCTCTTAAAAAAAATCTTTATAACCTCATACAGGGTATCAAAAACGTAAAGAATTGAACTATGTACAAGTTGAAAGATAATTTTGATTTAACCATATTATTATTTAGGCTCTGGGATTAATTATAATATGCAATATTGAGAAATGACCGAAATCCCAAGTGGTGATCAGTATTGAGTAAACTTAGTAAACAACAGGGAACAAATTCATATTTAAATATTACGTCTCAAAACACGAAAAACGAAAATTTTACTTAATTTACTTTCCTGAATACTTGGTTGAGACTAGTTGTAAAAATTATATTATTGATGTGTATATAAATTTTCAAAATATCTAGATTGATCATAAATGAATTATAGCTTAAAAATATAAAAACGCGCACAAAAAAAGTGAGAAATATTGCTTGCTATGAGAAAATTTAGAGAGAGGGAGAGAGAGAAATGCTTTATTGTCAAAAAATTGTTACAATTTTTGGACAAAAGCTTGTAAAAACTAAAAAACAAACATGAAAACAAATATAAAAAGATACAAATAGAATAAAATTTCAATATACAGAAGAAAACCACAATAAGTAACAAAATTATAGGTAATATTGATAGGTAATCATTAGTATATAAGTCCATAGCAAGATTAAACCAGTATACACTATGTTCGGAATTGGATAGTATTGATTGTGCATTTTTTTGCATTGTAAAATATTGAGACCTTAACAAATTCTGAACGTGAATTAGGTAGATAAAGGTCATGCTCCGCGTTCCTAAGTGGATAGCCGTGCAACGATCTTTCTGAAATTGGAGAAGCGTTCTTATGAATTAAGGTTTAAAGATGAATAAGGAAGGAAAAGTCGGAATTTCTAATCTTTTAGAGACCCTGCAGTGATCTCTGCTATTTAGTCCGAGTAAATATTTAACAGCTTTCTTTTGTAGATTCGCTCAAATTGAGTCGCAACAAACGTACCCCGAAAGGAAAAGACATATCGGAGATGCTGCTCAATAAGGGCATAATAAATTGTTAGGGAGGTGCATAAGTTCAGTTCTTTGGAAAGCAATACAGCTCAAAATAGGAGGAGGCAATATGTAACTCCCTTTTCAAGGAATTGTCCACATCAAGCACTAAGAATTTCACAGATTCAACGAAGTCAATGTTGGTGCTATTGGATCATGAGGAGTATTTAGTTTATCATGTGAAGTAAAGATTATGCTCGATGTAGAAACCTTACTTCTTAAATCATTCACAATGGACCACGTCTCTTTAGCAACATTACAAGAACTGGCGAGTCTCCTAATATAATAAATATCTTTGACATCTTTTATTTTCTCATGATAAATTGTTGAGTGTGATTGTCTGATTAATTTTTAGATTACTGAAAATTAATCACTGGGTAGGACTTCCCTTTTCATTACGCATTGCTTTCCCCATTTTCTTAATAAGCTCGAAACGACTCTACAGTAAGATGGATGGTAGAATTTTTCGGTGGGTCTCTTATGTAGGTCACTGAAATATAAATACGGTACGTTTCTCTAGGATAGTTTAATTGGTAAAGCTTATAGAGCGTAACCAATAGATCTGGATTCGATTCCTACTCCGGGTCGTCCTTATGACTCACAAGTAGGTCTTTCCTTTCCTTTATTCTTCACGTCTTCGTTAAGATAACTTGATCAAACTGGTTTTAAAAAATTATTTTCTCTATGAATGGGATGATAGAGAATGTTCACATCACAACATACAAAACTGTCCATAAAGACAAAGGAAACACAATAATCTTGAAAAAAAATTATTTATTTTACAACGTAATATCCTTTTAGCTCCTACATTTTAGGAGATAAGAATCGTCAAGCTTCTCAAAATAGCCATCAACTACCGACATCACCTATTCATTGTTGGGAAATACTTGACTCTTGAACCACTTTTTCAAGCATCAGCCTATCAAATCATCTGAGTGGGCTAAATCTGGCGAGTAGGGTACATAAGGTAACAATTCAAACTTTAATTCATTTATTTTGGGCAATGCAATAACGTATGTGTGAGCTGTTGCATTGTCTTGAAGAAACAACACTTTCTTCTTAGCCAAATGCGGTTGTTTTTTCTTGATTTCTTCGCTCCAACGTTGCAATAATTTCGCATAATACTCACCGTTAATATATTTCCCTTTTTCAAGACACCATGATCTTGTCTGCAGATGGAACGGTATTTACCTTTCGACATTTCATCCATGGTTATAAAACAGCGCAAATATCTGGCTTACTTTCTGTGAAACATTGCCAAACACTCGATAGAAACATCTTTACGACGCTGTTTTTGAATTGCCTACTGTGTCTGCTACCTCGCGCAATTTATGTCGATGATCGTCCAGTACCATTTTTTGGATTTTCTTCAACATTTCTGGAGGCCTCACCTCATTTGTTCGACCTCTGCGATCCTTGTCTTCGAAGGTCGTACGGCCACGTTGAAACTCAGCTACCCAATATTTTTCTGTTGATAACGAAGAAGCATTCTCACCCGCATTCTCAACCGGATTTGTTTATTCTTAATTTTTTCTAAAACAAAATATCCTATACTGAATGAGGCTGAAGGCATTTTCTGCCTTTTATCGAGCGTCGGTCCTATTGAACAAAGTGCTTGGCTGGCTTTTGTTAAAGTCACAAAAAATCTTCTGTAATCATAAGAATCAACTATGCCACTGATGTCTATGAAGGAGAAACTTCAGAAATAGAAATGCTTGTTAATATATAAGGAAAATTTATGTCGCTACTTTGCGACACGTCAAAAGTAAATCACTTGAACAGTTAACCTCTAAATTAATTTACTATTTCTCAAGTTTTATCATTGTATAAATTTTGACTTTAGATAAGGCTGTATATTTTTACATTTAACCACTGTTAAATATCAATTTCATGCAAACCTGTTAATTATCATTTTATGGAGACAAGCATGCATTAAACCTATGAGTCAATACAGGGATGCCCAAACTTTTTGCTAGTTAATTTATCATCAAATTTGCTATTGAGTTGAGAAAATACACAATTACTAATATTTATTTTGCATGAAACATTGTTTATAATTGTTTCATTAAATTTTCAAAATTTGTTTCGTTAAATTTTAAAAATTGATGTTATAAAACTTCGTAGAATTGTAATCCGATGTTGATAAAGCAACCTTATATACTTTGTGATATTCATCGCGTTATCGTCTAAAATTTTATGTCACGCAAACATTTACCTGTGAATTATTGCTACTGAATTATTACCTCCCTGTATACATATAGCACATTGTTTTTTCGTGACAAATAACTGTAAAACACGTAGCGATGAATTACAAAACGTATGGGAGGGTCAAACATATTTTATATAAGTAATATATACCGTTATCGTACGAAAAAAAATTTATGATTCAATAATATTGTCAATATTATAGAAAATCAACTAGAAAAAAGTTTGTGACATTGAAATACAAGTTTCAATAGTAATTTGTTCATTGATACAGGATATGCGTCTGTTTGACTTTCCACAGAAATGATTCACAATTGGACAAATTCAGGTCCAATTGGAATAATAATTTGGAATAATAATCTACGAATGACGTCCACAATTTATACTTTTAGCAATTTCTATTTTTTTCCAATTCCTCTCTTTCATTCTTTCGGTTTCGGTTTTCTTGTTCGTCTCCCACACTATCATCATTTCTATTTCCGCTTCCGATCCAGCTTTCCATGTATTCATATTGACTTTTATCTTTATCACATCCTCTTCCTCTAGTATATCTTCATTTCTTCTTCTGTATACGTCGTTTTGTTTTTTCGGTTCCATAATAATAGGCAGCATTATTTTGGATTTTTTTTGTTATAATTATCGTCTCAGCAGCAAATGTCCTGATGACTTTTTGTTTATTTGTTTGTTTTTCAACATTTTTCAATTTGAAAGCTTCAATAGCTCTATTTGCTGCTTGTATGTTCTATCTTACTTGAATTTCTTTACCACTTCAAATCATATCTTCTTACTTCCTCTTAACAGCATTAATTCCTAGCCTCCTTCTATCGAATATTCCGTCAATTCTTGCATTAAATTTTTGTTCTTTGTTACTATAGCTGAATTGTCCGCGTAAACTATTACTTTACCACTTCTAGTCCTTCTTCTTTTTCTTGATATTTCTTGTTACATTATCTCAAGACATATACTCTTGCCGATAGTTTATCCATCTTTCCTCGTCCTTTTATTTATTATATTATATATTATTGGAATACTATTATTATTATTATTATATAGAATGACATAAATACCAAATAAACCATTTGTTTGATCTAAAAATTTTATTAACTCATGGAATATTATGAAATATTTTACTAATGTTTCTATTGAATCATCTATTGTCATCAAAAGCAAGAAAGTATGCGGAATTTCAAGTCAATAAGTTGAATAAAAATTGGAGAAAATTTTTTTCGAAAATTCCAACCAAACAGACAAACTAACAGAGTGAATTGAATAAAATGGGGTAAAAA